>NW_021848940.1:27181-28272 GCF_003651465.1 Formica exsecta | reverse complement strand
CTCGTGCTCGTAGAATCCTCCGGCGATCGGTTCGCCGCGCGAATTTTTCAGCAGATACGTTACGGGATTAATTCGTTGTATCTTGGTTATTCGAAAAATCTCGGTGGTCCAGTTAGGTGTGAAGCCTTTCTCGAAGTTCGTCTTAAACTTGCTGACGCGTACCGGATCGGCTACTTTGAATTTCGCCGGAGCCGCGATTTTTATATTGCTGTATACCGTATTTAAAAGTTTATCGGCGATTGCTGGAGTGACGTCGATGGGTATCATACCTATAGTGCGATGTTTTCGCGCGTTGTACTCCTCGACGAATCGAAATAATTCGTCGATCCACTTATACGTTCCGCTCAGCGTGAAATACTTCCACATAGAATTTTTAAGCGTGCGATTGAATCGTTCGACGATCGACGCCTTCATCACCGAGTATGTCGAGTAATGATTCACTTCGCGCTTTTCAGCGAATTTTCTCACCTCAGCGTTGTAGAATTCCTTTCCTTTGTCGGTTTGCAGATTTTTCGGACACCGCTTAGAGTCTCGCACTATCTTGGATAACGCTCGGGTAACCTCGTTCGCGCTCTTGCTTTTAAGCGGTACGGCCCAAGCGTATTTGCTTAACGCGTCGATAACGGTGAATATGTAGTTGTTGCCTTTGTTGAGTCTCGCGTAAGGACGCATCTTGACCACATCCGCCTGCCATAGGTCGTCGTACCCGCGTATCGCGACGCGACGACGCGGAAAGTTTCTTCTCGCGGGCGCGTGCAACTCCTCGACCAGTCTTCGTTTTTCGGCGCTCATAATTCTCTTCTCTTTCTTTCAAGGATGACGTTCGGCGGGATCTCTCTCTCGAGCGGCTTGCCGCTCCGAGCGTCGCCGCTGGTCTCGCGAATCTTCGCTAGTTCCGTCACTCTCCCCGATAGCTCGTCCGCGTCTCTCTTCAATCGCGATGTTGAATTTTCCAATTCTCGTATTTTCGCCGCAGAATTAGCCGCGGAATTCGCGGCGACGCGCGATTTTTGGGTTAGTTCCTGTATTATTTTCCCCTGATTGAACAGTATTTTACGATCGCTCGCGCTTTTCGTCGAAGACTCCACAGC
>NW_021848940.1:26584-27169 GCF_003651465.1 Formica exsecta | reverse complement strand
CGCGGAATTCGCCGCGATGCGCGATTTTTGGGTTAGTTCCTGTATTATTTTACCCTGATTGAACAGTATTTTACGGTCGCTCGCGCTTTTCGTCGAAGAGTCCACAGCGTTGAGCGATATCGTTTTTTTTGCGGCATCGATCCGATCGCTTAAACCGTTAATTCGTTTATCCAAGGCATCGATCCGTTTACCTAGAGCGTTAGCGTTCGATTCTGTTCTCGAAACGGAATTTTCCACAGCGTCTATCCGTTTACTCAGAACGTCGTCGCGCGCTTCGATCTTGGAAACAAAACTCTCCGCGGCGTCTATTCGTTTACCCAGAGCGTTATCGAGCTGGGTGAGTCTCGTGAATAGTAGAATGAAGCCTTTCTTTGCCTCGTCCGCGTCTTTTCTCAATTGCAACGTGATTCCTTCACCGCAGCTTTTGCTTGTCGCGTCGGCGTCCTCCTCTGGCTTAGCCAGACGCTTTATCTTGCGCTCTCTCGCGTCGTACTCGACGGAAGAGCTTAGACACAGCGCGTTATCGCGCACGTAATTTCGCAGAGATTCGATAGCCGGACGTAGTCTTCCGGTTCTCGCGTCATA
>NW_021848940.1:19977-26257 GCF_003651465.1 Formica exsecta | reverse complement strand
GTTCGCTTAACAGGCGTTTCAAACGTTGAGGATGACTCGAGATTCTCAGGTTCGAACGTTTCCTCTTCAGTTTCGTCCCGTGCGAATGGATCTCTCTCGATAGGATACACGTTTAACGGAGTAGAAACGGCATCTAATCGTCGTCGCGCTCGTATTCGTTTCACTTTAGGTTTTTTCCAAGTGGGAGTCAACTCTTCCTGCTTCCATTTTTCCTCATTCCATTTTCTTGAAACGGCTCTCCATCGCGATCTTGTTCTCCATTTTGCCGGTCTTTAACGCTCTGTGTTTTTTACGAATCGATGCGCGCGTTTTAGCGATCTCTTTCGCCGTCTTCTCTCGTTCACCGATATCCGTTGCAGCCATCGTGATTAACGAATCGGTTCTTTTCGCTCGCGGAAGGGAGAGCGATCGACGCGTTCGATATATTCGCGACGACTGATCGCTCTACGGTACGGCGAAATCGTTAAACCCTCGCCTGTATCTGCCGGCGCGAAGCGCGCTATCTTTGTCGATCACTAGGAAACCATATCTATATCGCCAACACGCGCGACATAGCGCGTGAAAATTCTCATACGACGTATCTGTGTTCACGTGATCGTTGTATGTGTGTCGCAAATTAGTGCCATCTTGCTTAAAAAGAATCAACAGATTCGCGTTATCTCGAATCAAATGCTTTGGTATTTTAGCGTACGTTTGGCACAGATAGAAGCAATCGACGTTTGAGTGTCGATCCATAGCGAAGTACTCTCTAATAGTATTCTGTTTGTCGCACGCTACGTCGTCAAATACAAATATAGAATTCGGGAGCGCTTCGCTAGGCAAAATAATGTCAGAGTTATCGGAAAATGTGAAATAACCTATATCTTCCATCGGTGCAAATAAATTCTCTAAATACTGATATTTAGGCTGCTGCAATGACTTCGAGTAAACGTAAACGTTCTCGAAGCGTACGCCGTGAGGGCTCTCCATCAAACTTATCAGCGCGTTCGTTTTACCGCAATTAGAGGGACCGCAAATGAGGCAGCGAATAGCGCTCGGTAATAGACGACCGTGTCTGCGCGCTTCCTCCGACAGTCGCTCCCTACCTTCGAAGTTCGTCACCCTTATCGCGATCGGCTGCCGCACAAAGCGCATTCCTCTCGCCGCGCGCATGCGCGGTACACTCGCGCGAGGCAGGGCGAGATCTTTTTATTTATATACGAAGAGATCGCCGTCGATCGCGCAGTAGCGAATCGCGCGCGGTGAATCGAGATGTTTATCTTACTAGTAGACGGTGGCGATATTCTCGATTTCACCACCGATCAATTGCAGTTTATCCCGAAAGTAATCTTACTAAAGCACTTCGGTCGCTATGTGGAACGATTGTGGGAGAAACTGCTCGCACATATAAGAGTGGATCCGGAGGTGCGGCGCTACCGTCGATGCCTGGAGCATTACAATCGTCCCTGGCAACAAACGCACATCGACGGCCCGGCGCCGCTCGTTAAAGATTGCGGCGAATGCAATTCGTGAAGCGGCGGTACGGTGTAATCGGTGATATCAGCGGCGCCGGCTTATTGAACTACGCGATAAACGCGCTCTCTTTCGAATTACACATACCCGGATATCAATTTTGTGGGCCGGGTACCCGTCTCGCGAAACGACTCGCGCGACAAAAGGAGGACGACCGCTACGAGGATAAGAACGCTTCCGATAGCGAAACGCGGCGGCTTTTTGCCCCTGCTGCCGTTATTGGGAGCTCTCGGTTCTTTGGCTGGAGGAGCGGCGGGAATCGCGAAAGCGGTGAACGATTGCAAAGCGGCGCGACGACAGTTGGAAGAACTGCAGCGTCACGATTGCGCAATGGAGGGTCGTGGTTTATAGCTCGCACCGTACAAGCGCGGAAGTGACGCGTCCGCGACGAGAAGAAGAGGAAAAGCTTAAAAAGAACTTCGCGTAAACAGACGCTAGGAATTCTCCCATCCGTCGGAGTAACGACGAACGAACAGTTAAATCGCGCGGCGATACTCTCGCGCGTGCCTCACTTTAGAAGCGTGTTTATGCGCGACGCGCTTCCATCGCGGGCACGCCGCGATGAGAGCGGTATTGTGAATTTAGACGACGCATCCGGCCCGGGTACTCATTGGGTGGCGCACGCGAAAAAAGGGGGCGACGCGATCTATTACGACGGTTTTGGCAATCTTCGTCCTCCGCGCGAACTCGCGCATTATCTCGGGCGCGATGCGAATATTTGATTGAATCGTCGCTCCGAGCAAACGCATGATCAGAATATCTGTGGACAATTGAGTCTTCGATTTCTCCGGGGGGTCGATTGGAGGAATCGCACGCTATAATATCGACCGTCCTTTGTCGATCGAGCGCAGTTCGACCGCTCTCGTCAATCATGTCGCTAACTCTTACTCTTTCCGGACGAAGCAGCATTCTCGCGGCGAGTTACTTTCCGCCTCTGGATTTAAACGACGATGGTTTAACCAATTTCAAGACTTATAACACGATACCGAATGTAAATTCCACGAATAATAAATTTTACTTCGACGACAACGACGAGGTTATCGCGATTCCAGTGGGATCTTATGAGTTAAGTGCTATAAGCGCGTATCTAAGAGCCGCGATTCATCGCAAACGACGAGCGAGAGAGGAGAAACGAAAGCGCGGGAACGAGGAACTGGAAACGAGCGATGACGATTATATATACAACGTCGACGACTGTTTGAGATTGCATTAAATTGCATTTAAATTAATTTCTTCTTTGTCACATGGGCTTCGCATTATTATTTCATCGCGATCAAAGTCGAAAAACAATGTTCGTATCACTATTATTATTTAAGGATTTTTGGTGTTTTTTGACTTTTGAAGCCCATGTAACAAATAAGTTTTAGACGAAAACACGCAAACAACTTTGTCGGTTAGCCGTGACGTACGGGCCACCGGCCTATCACTCGCTCCGAATCTCATCTCGCGCCGATATTTCAAGGGGCGGCCAATAAAGTTTGGCGCCGCGTTGAATCTTCGAACCGAACTCGGAGGTTCAAATTCATTGGCAGCGAGAGATTAAAGAACCGCTATAAAAGGGCCCGCTGGTGAGGACCGCTTTTAGACACTCGCTTACGCGTTTAGTTATCGCATATATAGTTACACCGCTTTTAGACACTCGCTTACGCGTTTAGTTACCGCATATAGTTACACCGCTTTTAGACACTCGCTTACGCATTTAGTTACCGCATATAGTTACACCGCTTTTAGACACTCGCTTACGCGTTTAGTTACCGCATTTTTAGTTACACCGCATTTCGACTCGCTTTGTTAACCGCTTACGACAACCGCTATTTTCTTGTGAAACCGCTTACGACAACCGCTATTTTTTTTTTGTGAAACCGCCTATAACCGACCGAGCTTTTATCTGGAACTTTTGTATAATTTGTAATCGTGTTAATTATTTTGTTATAATTAAAAACGTGAATTGTACTCGCGAGATTTATTTTCCGTGAACAAAATGATCCTCGCACACTTTTCCAATTTCGCCTCGCTCTCGAACAACGACAATCGCGACGACTATTTCGAAGACGATGACAACGGTGATAAGAGTGAAAATTCTATAACGCTTCGCGGTAACGATAACATCATGAGAAGCGAGATCAAGTGCGCGTATCGAGTAAATTTCACAAAACCCGATAACATCGGTTCGCTACTGGGTTTCTTGTCTCGCGTGTTACAATCGAATAAATGGTATGCGTCCGATAAGCCGATAAATATTATGGCTATTAATCTCATTAGAGTAGAGTGCAACGTCACGACAGGAGCGTATTACAACGACAAATCCACGCATACTATACACGAGTTCGCGCCTAATGTTCCACCCGGATATAAAGTGTCGGAGATCCCAGCGCAGATCGTTTATCTCCCGATCATCGCGTACCGAGAACCGTTTCTCCGTAAAAGCGGAATGTGCGACATCCTACGCATCGGCGGCGAGCCGATCTTCGACGATCGTATCGCCAAGATCGAAACTCACATATTTTTATTCTTACGACGATATGAATTTGGATTTCGATAAGCGCAAAGTCGCAGTGCTATACGATATGTATTCGAAATTTCGAAGAACGAACTACGGATGCGACAATGACGAAGCGCTCTTAAATCTGAATAAATTTTTAGTCTACGGCCCGCTCGTAGTCATCGACTGTTTTCGACAAAACGAGTCGATCAAGAGCGCCACCGTATCATCAATTAAAGTGGAATGACGGACACGTGAATTACGGGTCGATGAAAAGACTCGTTCGGGACGCCGTATGCCGAGAATCTAGCCCCGATGCAATGATAAGAATCTACGTCAAAGGTCACGAGAAGAAAAAATGGCTGATCGAGATATTAGGAAACGTCGCCGACGATCGCGACATAGCCGTCTCCGTCGAGACTATCGACGCTGATTACGAGGACATCGAACGTCTGGAAACTTACATATTAAACGAAAACTATTTTTATCGCGAGCGCGTATCGCGTATCCTTTCGCGATAAGAGAGCGCCAACGCTTACTACGAAAGGTGCGAAGGAAGGATAGCGCGAGAGCGAGAGGATGTCGAAGAAGGAAAGAGAAGTGAAAAGAATCAACGCTTCGTTTAATATATAGCATTTATTCGTAAAGAATCACATTTTACAAATGCGCGCGCGATACACGAAATATATAAGTATAAACAAAAATCAAATTTTATTAATGTGTAAAGTTACAGCTCGAAGAACGGCTGCGATTCGGACTCGTAACCCTCCAATTGTACACTCGCCGGCGGTTCATCCTCGTCGGCCGTCGACGGTTTGGCCTCGTCCTCCATCGGCTGCGATTCGGGCTCCTCGCCGATTAACTGCGATTCGGGCTTCTCGTCGATCGATCGCGATTCGGGCTCCACGTCGATTGGCCGCGATTCGGGCTCCTCGTCGATTGGCCGCGATTCGGGCTCCTCGTCGATCGGTGACACGACGACTTGCCTATCCTCGCGTTCGTGAAGCCTGTCGATTAATTCAGGGATGGCAAAGTCAGGGATGGCAAAGTCACGATCGCGAAACTCAAATTGCTCGGGGGCTAACGCGACGTCGCGTTCTGAACAAATCCGGACTGTTCTCGATAACGCCTCGCGCCTCCTCACGCCGATCCGAGGCGAGATATCCTAAAACGTGGGCCTTTATCGCGATTAAATCTCCGTTTACGTTAATATAATCGGCCGCGTTAATTATCTGCTTGATTCGTTCCATATCGAGCAGTTCGCGACCGATTTTAATTCTCGCTATTTCGCACCTCGCCACTTTGCTCTTCGCGCCTCCTCGCGCAGATCCGAGGCGAGATTTCCCAAAACGTAGGACTTTATCGCGATTAAATCCCCGTTTACATTAATGTAATCGGCCGCGTTAATTATCTGCTCGATTCGTTCCATATCGAGCAGTTCGCGACCGATTTTAATTCTCGCTATTTCGCACTTCGCCACTTTGCTCTTCACCGTTTCGCGCTTCGTCGACTCGTCACTTCGCTATTTCGCGAGCGAGAATACTTTGACGCTTCTCGAAACGATCTTGCGTTTATAAGGATCGACGCGCGGATGCCGCGGTACGAGCGGAGATAAACGAGTAATAAAAATAGATTATAGAGGAAAATAACAAAGAATAATGCTATAAGAGGGACTCGAGCGCCCGCTAAATAACGCGCATCCCGGATACGCGATGAATGTTTATCGTCACCGGAAGGGGTACGTTTCTCTAATCGCTCATCGAGTGTCCTTCTTAGAGGATAAACGAATAATATAAATAGAAATAATAAAAAAAGTAAAACCGCGAGAGGAACTCGAGCATCCGCTAGATAACGCGCGTCCAGGACGCTCGGCCAATATTCGCTCGTCGTCGAAAATGCGCGTCCCTCTAATCGAGGCGAACCGCGACTCTTTTTTGAACGAATCGTCGACGCATTTCCCCCTCCCCCCACCCGCGTCGAATTCGCCGACGCTAAAAATAGGCGTCTCGCCGAACGCGCGAATCAATCGCGCCCGGCGTCTCTCGATAGTTTCCCGCGTCTTTCCCCGCTCCGCGCGATGACTAACGGGAGGACGGTTCTTCTCGTCCTAGCGACGACGCTCGTCGCCGCGACGGCCGCCGCGCCCGTTGATTCGGAAAAGGCCGAGGCGCTTCGCTTCCTGCGCGCGTACGGTTTTCTAAAGGACAACGGAGAATCGCTATCATCCGATAACGCGACATCTCTGCGTCGCGCTTTGTCGCTGTTTCAGGAATACTATCAATTATC
>NW_021848940.1:15237-19223 GCF_003651465.1 Formica exsecta | reverse complement strand
ACGGAGAATCGTTATCATCCGATAACGCGACATCTCTGCGTCGCGCTTTGTCGCTGTTTCAGGAATACTATCAATTATCGGGAAACGGCGAGTTAGACGCTGTTACGCTTAGCCTTATGCGCAAATCACGATGAGGTCTCGCGGACATTCCCAATCGCGCGTATAGCCCGATCGCGCGAAAATGGCCGAAAACGCGTCACACGTGGAACTTTCAGGTAGCTAGCGAGGAACTCTCGCGAACGGCCGAAGCGGCGTTCGCGTTATGGGCGATGAATTCGTCGCTAATCTTCGCGCGCGACCCGCTGCGACCCGATATATTGATATCATATCGAACGCGCACACTTACGCGAATCGCAGAAACATAGGCATTTGCCCGGCGACCTTCGACGGTCCCGGGGGAGCCCTAGCTTACGCGTTCTTTCCCTCTGGAATGACCGATTTCGCGTCGGAGGTACACGTTGACGATTCGGAACCGTGGCACATGTATCTAAATAAAAATCCTCCCAACACGCATCATTTGTTGCAAACGCTGCCGCACGAGATTGGCCACGCTTTGGGTCTACAACACAGCATGCGCAACGACTCGATAATGTTTCCGTATATACCCGATATCGAGAATCAATTTCCGGTTAGGCTGAGCATAGAAGATATTCTGGCTATACAGAATCTTACAACGACGGAAACTATCCAACGGCGACTCCCGCGACCACCGCGGCGCCCGCTACGACGAGCGTCGCGCAAATCGACCCCGCTCGCGCGAATCTCTGCGCTTTGCGGCGCGTGGACGCCGCGCTGATAATGGAATCACCGATTGTATATAGCTAATCGCCGCAATATGTGGTCGATCGACGTGATCGAGAAGCGCTACGGTAGGCCCATGACACTCACGGATTACGCGGCGTTTCTCCCGGCGAATTTCACGCGCCTATCCGCCGCGTATCGAAGACCTTCGGGCGATCACGCGCTATTCGCGGACGATTCGATCTACCTCGCGGAATATCCCAGTCTTAAGCTAAAATCGGGTTGGCCGAGATATCTCCACGATATCGGACTTCTTCGAAATGTTAAGATTAACGCTGCGATAAACACACACACGGGACGAACCTACGCGATCTACGACGACGACAAGGTAGCGGAGATCGACGAGTGTCGCATGATAGTCATTAGACACGCTCCGTTAAAAGATATATTTCTCGCAATACCGCCCGCGATAACGTCGGCCTTTCGATATATCGACGGCAATCTATATTTCTTCGCCAAACGTCAGTTTTACGCCTTTAACGAATTTACGAATATCGTAACTTCGGCGGGTTCTTTCGATCTACACGCGCTCGGTATCGAGTGTCCTACGGATGGGCTGCTGAGACAATTGCGCGATCTCCTCAGTCGCGTTTATCGTCTCGGCGAGGCGACCGAGAGAGAGAGGATCGACGAGGAGGACGACTAGAGCGAATCTGCCGTCATTTTTAAAAAATAGAATATAAGAGTGAACGCGCGCGAAAGAGGAAGAAGCAATCTCTACGCGAGTATATAAAGACCATCCATCAGTTAAGCGCTTCATTGTCGACGGAGAACGCCGAAGCCTACGAACGAAAAAAACGAGCGATAATGTACGCGACAATGGGTGGGCCCGCAACAGCAGCACTCATTCGACGATCGATCAAGGCTAACCGAGCGAGACCGCGAGGATAGCGCGGGATACGCTAAAAAAGCTAAACAGGACTTGGGTAAGACTATTAAACATTCATTCGAACTAATAATTCGCTAGTGTCGTTTCTCTTATCGTTCGCATCCATTTTCAGACGAGATCGCGACCGGACGCCTAGACGCGACGCGGATGTTTCGATTGTGTGACCGCTCAGAATCTTAGAAAGACGCTACCCATTAATCAAAACTGCGTACAAACATCTCGAAGTCAGCGTTAATGTTAGTCGACCCTCTTTTGCGGAGATCGTCCTTGGAGATTGCCATGGCAAGGAGATCTCGCTAACGCCGGATATGTGGCAGGAACTGCTCGATCTATGATCTACGCTTCTATCGTATTTTCACTCCAATGAGCGCGATGAGACGCGTCCTCCGGCGCCGATATACATCGAACAGTTAACGCTGCGATTCGGCAAACTCAACAATCTCCGAATACTTCGTCTCGAAATACCCAAGGTTCGTCTGGCCGTATCGAAGAGCACCGTTCTAACTATATTAAATCTAGAACTTTGTTCGTATCGCCGCTAACCGTTCCTCTCTCCGTCTCCCTCGACGCCAGATACCCGGCATCCGCTCGCGGATCGCGCGCTAGAAGCGACGCGCGTCCCTTAAGAATCACGATAGCGGATCGCGCGCTAGAAACGGCGCGAGGGATCGCCGTCGCCTCCTTAAGGAACGAGTCGCGTCAAGGTCGAGTCGCGCCAAGATCGAGTCACGCCGGGAGAAACCGCGACCTCGATCGAGTCGAGCGTCATCTCCCGGGCGATCTCGTCGATTTCGTTGGACGTCTAGATAGGCCGGCGCTAGCTCATTTCCATGAGCGCGAGAGAGACAGACAGAGAGATAGAAAAGGACGAAGATCAGCTTGTAGATGACCGAGGGGGGACGTGAGGGCGGGGGGAGAGCAGGGGCGGTACGTAGGGCGAGTCGGGAAGCGCGACCCTCGATCGAGCCGAGCGCCATCTCACGGACAATCTTAGCGACTCGTAACCGCTCCCTCCTGTGACGTCACGCGCTTCCCCGACCACCCACCCTCTCACCGCGCTTCCTCCCCGGCCGCGCTTCCCCCCCGGCCGCGCTTCCCGTCTCGCCCTACGTACCCCCCTGCTTTTCCCCCAGCCCGAACTACACCCCTCGGTCACCTACAAGCTGATCTCCGTCCTTTTCTATCTCTCTGTCTGTCTCTCTCGCTCTCATGGAAAAAATGGGCTAGCGGCGGCCTATCTCACCTACTTATAATATTACAGGATACTCGTAAGCTGGAACAGCCGACAGTCCGAGCCAATCATATTAACGAACAATTAAATTTATTAGAAAATAAACAACAAACGCTACAACACGTGGTTCGAACTCAAATAAAAGTAGTAAATAATACTATAGCGCACATTGAAAAATTAGAAAATATAATAGATCGAAATGAGAAACTTTTACAAAAACGGGTAACGGTATATACTGAACGCGCCGAAATAAATGAACATTTTATAATAATCACCGCGGTTATAACAGAGTTAATACGCGACGCGGAAAATACAATCGAATATTTGACATATATACGCAAAGGAGCAATGCATCCGAAATTAATGCCGATAGAAACGATTATTACACATTTAAAAGAAGCGACGCAACAATTACAACAAGGAATGTATTTCCCGTTTAAAGTTCACGCGGAAGATTGGCTAGCGATAGAAGAATATACCAAAATAAGCGCGTTCTACGATAAAAGAAATGTTTATACCATATTGCGATTCCCATTAATTACACAACCGAGTTACGATATTATAAATGTAATTACATTTCCCGTACCGATGAATAATAACATATTTACCGTAACCGAAATAAATAATAAAATAATTGCAATAGATAAGGAAAAATTAACTTATCTTAGAATAACGGAAAGCGATTTAAAAAATTGTATAGAAATAAATTCCAAATATACGTGTGAAAATACGATACCGATACAGGGTGATTCAAAACAACTTTCTGTCCTTACAATGTCATATACCTGACTCAATTCTAAGACGATTTTTCCTTTGCCAAAATTTTTTCCGAGGCTTAGTTTTCAAATTATAAGCCAAAATAGTTAACGAATTACGGGCCGCGTACGCGAGGCAGGCAGGGGCGGCGCAACTCACCGTCCGATGCTGGTGATTACGTGAAGCGCTCGCTGCGATCAACTGTTTGCTACATGCGATGGGTATAAAAGAGAAAGACAGAGAGAGAGAGAGAGAATGTGTGTATACGCGTATACATTCTCTCTCACACATACACCCCATCGCATGTAG
>NW_021848940.1:6973-8526 GCF_003651465.1 Formica exsecta | reverse complement strand
ATATACAGGGTGATTCAAAACAACCTTCTGTCCTTACAATGTCATATACTTGACTCAATTCTAAGACGATTTTTCCTTTGCCAAAATTTTTTCCGAGGCTTAGTTTTCAAATTATAAGCCAAAATAGTTAACGAATTACGGGCCGCGTACGCGAGGCAGGCAGGGGCGACGCAACTCACCGTCCAATGCTGGTGATTACGTGTTAGCTCGCTGCGTCGCTGCGATCAACTGTTTGCTACATGCGATGGGGTGTATGTGTGAGAGAGAATGTATACGCGTATACACACATTCTCTCTCTCTCTCTGTCTCTCTCTCGTAGCAAACAGTTGATCGCAGCGAGCGCTTCACGTAATCACCAGCATCGGACGGTGAGTTGCGCCGCCCCTGCCTGCCTCGCGTACGCGGCCCGTAATTCGTTAACTATTTTGGCTTATAATTTGAAAACTAAGCCTCGGAAAAATTTTGGCAAAGAAAAAATCGTCTTAGAATTGAGTCAGGTATATGACATTGTAAGGACAGAAGGTTGTTTTGAATCACCCTGTATATCGCATGAATCAAAACGCAACGTGCGAAATACAAATGTATACACTAGCACGACAACACAATTGTAACACACAACTGAAAAGCTCGAAAAATGCGATCTGGACAAAACTACAACAGCCGCACACATAGTTATATGCGACCGCGACCGACCAACAGATAACAATACAATGCGATAATCGACACAAACAAAAGAATAATTAAAAATATAGGAAAAATTACATTAAAAGGAAAATGTAAATTAACGACAACAGATATGACGATACAGTCAATAAAAGCAGTATACAAAACAAATATAGAAACCTATTTACCAGAAATAAATATCACGTTTCTACAGATATACAAGACGCATGATAACGACATACTAGAAAACGTAACGCTACACCGAACAGAACTAATAAAATTAAAAAATAAACTAGAAGAATTAAATAATAATCTACAAGACAACGAACAGAACTTCTTTGCTCAAAAACAATTTGTTTATCCAATGGCTACAAGCGGTATCATAATAATAATTATAATAGCCATTGTAACACGAAAACGGCGATGAAACCTTTGTACGCTCGATGTCCTCGCCCTTTAGACGTCCGGATTTGGAACGGGCCGACGTAGTCCA
Organism: Formica exsecta; assembly: GCF_003651465.1. Taxonomy (NCBI): domain Eukaryota; kingdom Metazoa; phylum Arthropoda; class Insecta; order Hymenoptera; family Formicidae; genus Formica; species Formica exsecta. The sequence goes on along the minus strand of NW_021848940.1, from coordinate 7,370 downwards.
CGCCGGTGCGGAAGAACGGGCGTCCAGGAGTGACTCGGCCGCGAGGAAGATTGCCCATCCGTGGTTGCGGTGCGGTGGCTCGCCATCGGGTGCACGTCACACATCGATGGAGCAGTTGTTTGTCGACGGCCCGTCCTTGCGGAATCCAGAAGCGTTGACGGAGCAAACCCAGCGTGAGCTGTACTCCGCCGTGTAGTGTTCTTTGGTGGCATGCGTCTATCAGAAGTCGAGTTAGCCATGACGTTGATGGGGCGATCATCGGGTGTTGTTCGTCGTTTGACAGAATGGCGTGCTTGAGTCGCCCTCCGACTCTCAGCACGCCGTTGTGATCCCGGAATGGGCTCAGCTTTGATAGAGGGCTGCGGTGGGCGACGATGCGGTTGGCGTTTATAGCGGC
>NW_021848940.1:4032-6699 GCF_003651465.1 Formica exsecta | reverse complement strand
GGGTGTCAGTGCGGTGAAGTCGTCGGGGTCGTCGGATAAAGCGTGGAGTGGCCTTGAATTTAGGCAGGCCTCCACTTGTGTGAGGAAGGTGCTGAATTCCTCAAATGTTAAAGTGTAGCTTCCCCGATGACTCGTCTCAGGTGGTGTTTTGTGGATTTGACAGCCGCCTCCCAGAGCCCCCCGAAGTGCGGCGCGGCGGGTGGGTTAAAGTGCCATCGCACTCCCTGTAAGCTTGTGATGTGCGCGATGCGACGGCCGTCGGACGATGATGCCTGGAAGAGTTTTCTCAATTCGCGGTCTGCTCCAATGAAGTTGGTGCCGCAATCAGAGTATAAGTCCGTGCACAAGCCGCGCCGTGAAGTGAATCGGCGGAAGGCGGCTAAGAAGGCCTCGGTTGTATAGTCCGAGGCCAACTCTAAGTGCACGGCTCGCGTACAAAGGCACACGAAAACGGCGATGAAACCTTTGTACGCTCGATGTCCTCGCCCTTTGGACGTTCGGATTTGAAACGGGCCGGCGTAGTCCACGCTGGTGCGGAGGAACGGGCGTCCAGGAGTGACTCGGCCGCGAGGAAGATTGCCCATCTGTGGTTGCGGTGCGGTGGCTCGCCATCAGGTGCACGTCACACATCGATGGAGCAGTTGTTTGTCGACGGCCCGTCCTTGCGGAATCCAGAAGCGTTGACGGAGCAAACCCAGCGTGAGCTGTACTCCGCCGTGTAGTGTTCTTTGGTGGCATGAGTCTATCAGAAGTCGAGTTAGCCATGACGTTGATGGGGCGATCATCGGGTGTCGTTCGTCGTTTGACAGAATGGCGTGCTTGAGTCGCCCTCCGACTCTCAGCACGCCGTTGTGATCCCGGAATGGGCTCAGCTTTGATAGAGGGCTGCGGTGGGCGACGATGCGGTTGGCGTTTATAGCGGCGATTTCGGTGGCGTAGTGTATTGACTGCACCACGCGGAGCCATCGATGCAGTGCTTCATCGAGCTTGGCCGGTTCGAGAACCGGCTTTGGTGTAGCGTTGCATGGAATTTGTTCGTGAGCGGCTGAGCGTCGCCATCGAAGGCACCATGCTGTCCCCCTGAGCAGCCGTTGCAGAGAGGAAAATCTGCGCAAAGTCTCGGGCTCAGATTCCTCGTTGGCGGCGGCGTGGTGCGTGGACGCTTTCTTCTCGGGCGGTTCGCCTTTGGGAGCCTCCAGGTTTTTTTCCGGCCATCATACTCCAGCATGAACGAGCGGTAGAGGTCGCCGAATCGAGAGTCCCGGCTGCTTTTCCGCTCCATTGCGGTCAGCAGTCTCTTGGCTGGCTTGCGAGTTTCGTGGAGGTTCCTTGGGATAGTGGCGGCAGCCGAACGACGTACCGTCCATCACTCGTGTGTGTGTGCGTTTGCGCGAAGAAATTCTCGCACCTTTCTTCCTCGGGTGCGAGAGCGGTGGGAGCGAGCGGCACTTCCTCTTGCTCCCAGAAGCGGCAGACCATCGTTGTGAGGTCGTGGTCTGCGGTGCACTGGAGTGAGTTTAGGTGACCATGCAGCGTCGCAACGCTGCATCCTCCCGATAGAATCCATCCCAAGATGGTGTTCTGTGCCATGGGAGCTTGCGGTCCACCCTTGCGGATTCCATCCTTGAAGATTGCCGAGCAGATCTCGGCTCCGAGAAGCAGCTCGACGGGGTCGGTGGCCATGAATTCCGGGTCGGCTAACGGCAGTCCCTGGAGATGAGGCCATCCTTTGCGTTTTTGCGGTGTGGAACTTCGATACGAAGAGAGGCGCGGAAGCACGAAGGCGACAACGGAGCACATATCTCCGGTCACTCTTGACGTGACTTTGAGCGCTACCTTTCCACGCGAAGCACCGGACAACGATCCGCCGATCTCGAAGATCGTCACTGAAGAGTGATTTCGCGGGAGGCGTAGGCGTTGCGCCAGCGATTCGGTGATGATGGATACCTCGGATCCCTGGTCGATTAAGACGCGAACGGAATGAGGCTCTCCGTAGCGGTCAGCGACGAGAACGCGCGCGGTCGCGAGAAGAATCGCTTTGCGGTCATCGCTTGGTTTGATTGCGGAGAGTGCGGTTGCGTCGGTGGTCTTCGAGGTCGCGTACTCATCGTGCAACATCGAATGATGCCGCCCCTTGCAAGACCAGCAATTCCTGGTTGATTGACACCTCGCAACCGGATGACTGCCGAGGCAGTTGTAGCACAATCAATGCGCTTCGACGAAGGACCGACGTTCGTTGACGGGCTTCGTTTTGAACTGCCCGCACACCATGAGCGCGTGTCGCTCCTTGCACAAGGCACACTGTGCCGCGTTGGATTCGTGTCTAGTGAAGTGAGTTTTCGCGGGCTTCGGTGAGTCTCCGGAGACCTTGACGGTTTTCGGTTTCGCGGCGTTAAGCGTGAGCATTCGCTTAGTGATAAAGTTCAATAATATCTCGTGATTCGGAGGCTCGAATAAATCGCTCATGGATGATTCCCACTCGAGCCTAGTGCGCGCATCGAACAGTTCAACGACCAAGTGATTAAATAGATCCATCCCGTGCGATTCAATCGGCCGCCCGATGCTTTCTTGCGCGTTCACGGCGGTCGTTACGGCGTGATAAACGCGGCTCAGTTCCTCCGCGGTTTCGCCCTTCATTTTTGATACGGCGGAGAATGTGGCAAAGTT
>NW_021848940.1:0-1775 GCF_003651465.1 Formica exsecta | reverse complement strand
TGTTTAATAAATAACCCGAGAAATGTTTGGTTTCGGGGGTGTCGGGCAGAACAGTCAATGAGTCACACACACAAAGAAATGAGTCACTCACACAAAGAAATAAGTCACACACACAAAGAAATATGAGCCGCACTTCACAATTCTTCTAGCGATGATATCTCGCTTTATTCTAATAATTACACTAAATCTTATTAGTCTAGGATCTTATGCAATAATTCTATAGTTTGTAATTGAGAACGACCGCGAAATCCGCCGAGGAATTCGAGAGAGGTTGCAAGAGAATGTTACGTCGCTCTACGACGTACCGCGTGCTTCGTACGATAACTGCGTACAAGTCCCCGGTGTCCCGAGAAGGGATAGCGCACACTTCACGCGCGTATGATTCTTAAATTTGATGCTGTTAATTTCCGGGAGATGACAATGACCGTTTGAGACAACCGTATTAGAGTTCACTTGAGCAGAGCCACGAGAATCTAAACCGAATATTCAGAGAGCGAAAACTGTTCTAAAGGCAACGTGCGTCACGATAGACCGGTACTCACAGAATGATCGAGGATTTCCGTAAGGGTCGATATCGACGCAGGAGCGCGGATAAGGTCCTGAGAGCGTGCTTTTGATTGGGTGATAACATTGCGCGAGACTAGTTAGATTGATAGGACAGGCTGCGGGATTGGGTCACGGCCGCGTACAAGAGGAAAAAGGAAGAGAGAGAGAATGCTAGAGAGAAGGACTAGAGTAAGTGAGATGCCGGTGCAAAGATTGAGAAAAGGGAGCGATATTTCCTGAACATTCCGCCCGCCTTCTACAACAGCGTTGAAGAATTATGATCTTGATGATGGTGAGGCCGGATCAGTAGTTGATTGCCTTGTGAGTGAGGGTTGATCTGGTGTCATCGGAAGCACTGCTAACTTGGTGATAGGCCGCTTGAGTTCTGTGGTGGCCGTCTTGAGGGTGACCACTCTGCATAGACCGTCCGAACCAAGATGAAGTTGTGTGACCCGAGCAAGAGGCCATTTTGATGGAGGGAATCTCTCATCCGTGAGAAGTACAAGAGAGCCGACCTTGATTTGCGTGGAGGGATGATGCCATTTTGATATTGCGAGCTGACGTTGAAGACATTCAGCTGACCAACGCGACCAGAAGTGTTGGAGTTGCTGCTGAATGAGCTGCCACCGAGACAGCCTTGTGAGAGGCACTGAGGTGAGAGATGGCTCAGGAATTGTTGTTGGCGCTGCTCCGATGATGAAATGCCCGGGAGTGAGGGCTGCCAGGTCTTCCGGGTCATCTGACAGTGGGCACAATGGTCTAGAGTTGAGGACTGCCTCGATTTGGACCAGAAGAGTTGTAAGTTTTAGGGCAGTTAGGGCAGTCTCGCCTATAGTCCGTCGTATGTGATGCTTGACCGATTTGACTGCAGCCTCCCATTTACCGCCGAAGTGGGGGGCTGCCGGGGGATTAAAGACCCAAGTGGTGCCGTCATGAGTTAGTAGCTGAGCGAGTTCCGAGAATTCCTTTGATCCGGCGTTGAATAACCGCCTAAGAGATGTATCTGCCCCGAGAAAATTGGTTCCACAGTCGCTAAATAGAGTTTGGCAGATACCTCGCCGTCCCGTTAACCGCCGATATGCTGCGATGAACCCCTCTGTAGAGTAGTCTGTCACCTCCTCCAGATGAACTGCCGACGTTGAGAAACAAACAAAGATGGCTAACCAGCCTTTGTGACATTTAGTCCCTCGTCCTCGCCAAGTTTTGAGAGTGAGAGGGCCGGCGTAATC
>NW_021848939.1:0-510 GCF_003651465.1 Formica exsecta | reverse complement strand
GAGGACTGCCTCGATTTGGACCAGAAGAGTTGTAAGTTCTTCATAAGTTAGGGCAGTCTCGCTTATAGTCCGTCGTTTGACCGATTGGCAGTCTCGCCTATAGTCCGTCGTAGGTGATGCTTGACCGATTTGACTGCGGCCTCCCATTTACCGCCGAAGTGGGGGGCTGCCGGGGGATTAAAGACCCAAGTGGTGCCGTCATGAGTTAGTAGCTGAGCGAGTTCCGAGAATTCCTTTGATCCGGCGTTGAATAACCGCCTAAGAGATGTATCTGCCCCGAGAAAATTGGTTCCACAGTCGCTAAATAGAGTTTGGCAGATACCTCGCCGTCCCGTTAACCGCCGATATGCTGCGATGAACCCCTCTGTAGAGTAGTCTGTCACTGCCTCCAGATGAACCGCCGACGTTGAGAAGCAAACAAAGATGGCTAACCAGCCTTTGTGACACTTAGCCTCTCGTCCTCGTCAAGTTTTGAGAGTGAGAGGGCCGGCGTAATCAACCCCTGTGTTG
>NW_021848938.1:0-2633 GCF_003651465.1 Formica exsecta | reverse complement strand
ATGATTATACATATATAATAATATAATAATACATATTAAAAATACGAAAAATATACATACATATTTATACATATTTTGTTACATTATATATATATATATATATGTTGAACATATATAAAAAGTACTTTATTATATTATATTACACGAAAATGTTCGAAATACGTACAATATAAAATATATTAGAATTTTTAGATTAAACGTAATTGATACCGACCAAAAAAATCATCAAAATGAATTTATCGATTATGTTTCTCTCTCAATTAAAAAAGAAAGACTTTTTAAGGAAAATATTCGACGTATGAGAAGCGCACAACGTGGAGCGTGAAAAGATAGATAAAGTTTCGATGTTACCCAACGATTAAATCAGAAGATAAATCGCGGTTTAAATTTCGCGAATGTGACACGATGAATAAATAAATTGACGGTAATTGTAATATGTTGCGACAATAAAAATGTTTTGACATTCGGAGTGCATTTTATAATTTGTAATTATAATATGTGGAATTATAATGTAAGAAATCGGAACCGGATATAGAATCTAATGGCCGATTTATTTTCAAATGCGCGATTTTATACGAATTCCGCGATCAAAAATAAAATCTATATCCTGTTTCGTAAACAATTGCGAAATAAAATAAAATAAACTTTATAATTCTTAAGATAATCGCGTTATCGCCGCGTTTAATGGAGGATAACTGACCTAACGATTAGACCAGATCAGGATCCCTCTGCCGAGTGACACACTGGTTAATATCTGACAGAGAGAAGAACGATCCTAAAAGTGGAAAGCGACTTCAACTTGTCTTATTTCTATATCAGGCCCTGAGGAATCGATTCACAAAAGAAAGTTAAGTGATCCATTAAACGTCAAAAGTCCCGCTACAGGAGAGAACGAATCCCCGATATTCCTGATTGCTCCCGATAGCAGTGATTTCGGCAGCGAATTAACGACTGTTACCGTTGTCATCATCTTCAATATATATGAGATAAAAGTTCACGTAAAAAACATGTTCTTCCACGAGAGAGAAATATCCTTTTTATTAAAAAACAATTGAATATAACGATCTTTATGTATATGTGGTTACAATCAAGTATATTTAAGAAAAATGAAATACATGCGCTTTTATCATTGCTTGGTTAAATATGTGAGTACAAATAAGTTTAGGGTACCAAAAGTGTTCGAGACAAATTAAATCCGATAACAGCAAGATTTAAAAAAAATTCAATTCAAATATTTAGCAACATTAAATGAAAAATTACCAATCAATTAATTTGTCTATAACATTTCAATCAAAATCAATAAATTAATTTGCCGATATCTTACTGATATCAGAGTACCCATTCAATTTGTCTCGAATCTTCTAATTACTCACATATTTCATGTTACATTCATGCATTCGCGCGATATAATATTAAATATAATATAAAAAAGAGTCTTGTTAAATATATCACATAATTTGCGCATGTATTTTATTATATGTACATATACACTTATTTATAAACTAATCCTAAAATGGTGGGATGTCCAGTGCCTGCAAATGGTTTCTTAAAAAGAGACCAAAAATTAAATTAATTAATAAAATATATTCGTTTGTAACCACAATTTTTTAAAAATTCTGCAAAAACTGATTGTAATTTTAATTTATATACTTGAAAAAAAATGAAATTTATCCATTATATCCATGTTTAATCTATTATTAAATATTTTCATCTTTAAGAGATAATACTGATACTAATACGAATAATGATGGAAGAACATTCCTAACAAAAAAAGAAGCAAATATATCTTCTCTCAAAGTATATTATTTAATGAATTTTTCTCGTAATTCGATTTCAAACAGTATATGGTGTTCGTCGTTAAATCACTGCCAAAAGCATCGCTTCCAGAAACCGCCAAGAAAACCTGAGTTTAATTCTAACTCTGTAACGGAAACTTTCAACTTTTAACGAGGCACCGAACTAAGCATCGTGGATAGGTCCCACAAAAACCGACGAGAAATAACTTTCCACGATGAAGATTGTTTCAATTCTCCACCAGTACAAACCGCGCATTCGCTAGCGTCCACCTGACATGAGGGACAGCGATAAGGCCTCTTCGTCAAGATAGCGATCACATCCAAAAACATGGAAAGAACGCAATGTGTGTTTGCAATATTATTTATAAAATCTAGTGAATATTTAAAGCGACGCAAAATTCGTAAAATGCGCCTACCTAATGAAAAACGATAATCAAAGTAAATTATTTTGTTCTGCAAATTTTTTGATCTCCGCGCGTGATCAATAATATTTAATCTTAAAAACTTTCCAATATTTCAAATATACTTACATTTTTGCAATATCAAAAGCGCGATCAACAAATTTCGCGAGTAAAAAGCTGATATTTAATCGTTGGCTTAACATCGAATCTTGATATACTTATTTAATAATTTTTATATTATATAGAAGAGAGAGAGAATTTTAACGATCTTTGCGATTATAAAATTTTTAAATAAAAGTTTCTTGATTTTATTGATAATCTTTTGGTATGAGAAAAGTAAGCTATATTAAATTTTTAAATAATTTTACAATATATACGTAAAAATGAAATCTAATATTTATCAAATATGTTAATTCAACGAATTTTGTGTTATTGT
>NW_021848937.1:0-2027 GCF_003651465.1 Formica exsecta | reverse complement strand
TGTTTCCAACATCCAGTTGAAAACAACAAATACATTGCACACATATAATCCATATTAAAATGTTTTAAATATTGAGATATATATTAATACTAATTTATACAAGTTTGAAAATACAATATAATATGCTAAAAGCAAAATGCAATACCTGTCATGTTCTTTCGGGAAACGGAAATAATGCAGTTTCTCTACATTAATCGCCAACATGCAGTTTGGTGCTGCACACCAATGACTATTTTTTGACGTCATTTTTTTCTTCTTCTTCGATACAGTTTTCTTTATAAATACTCGATTGTAGTCACTAAATCTGAAACAAAACTAAGAAGCATCCAAGCATCCATGAACCCAATATCAAGGGTAAACTCGCGCAGAATATGACGTACGCTGTAAGTATATATTACAAGAAATCTATATATATATATATATAGCTGACGTCTGTCTGTCTGACCGCGAACTACTTCTACATTTATGGACCGATTTTCTCGAAATCGGTACCAAAATTTTGCTAATTTTTCGGGGATGGCTACGATTTTTATATTCTATTATACGTTTTGATATATTCTAGATATTTTTTTTGCCTTTGTCGCAGACTTCCAAAAATTTTGTAGTTATTTTTAGTTTTTCACCCCCACCCGTCCAACCACGCACCCACATATGCACTTACACACGGACAACCGATTTTTTCGAAAAATTGGTACCAAAATTTTGCTAATTTTTCGGGGATGGCTACTATGTGGTTTTTTTTTAGTTTTTCACCCCCACCCGTCCAACCACGCACCCACATATGCACTTACACACGGACAACCGATTTTTTCGAAAAATTGGTACCAAAATTTTGCTAATTTTTCGGGGAAGGTTACTATGTGATTTTTTTTAGTTTTACACCCCCACCTATCCACCCACGCACCAACACACCATGTTTCACATTTATGGACCGATTTTCTCGAAATTGGTGTCAAAATTTTGCAAATTTTTCGGGGATGGGTACTATCTGGTTTTTTTTTTAGTTTTTTACCTCCACTAATCCACCCACGCACCCACATATGCACTTACACACGGACAACCGATTTTTTCGAAAAATTGGTACCAAAATTTTACTAATTTTTCGGGGAAGGTTACTATGTGATTTTTTTTAGTTTTACACCCCCACCTATCCACCCACGCACCAACACACCATGTTTCACATTTATGGACCGATTTTCTCGAAATTGGTGTCAAAATTTTGCAAATTTTTCGGGGATGGCTACTATGTGTTTTTTTTTAGTTTTACACCCCCATCCATCCACCCACGCACCCACATACGTACTTACACATGGAAAACCGATTTTTTCGAAAAATTGGTACCTAAATTTTGCTAATTTTTCGGGGAAGGCTACTATGTGATTTTTTTTTAGTTTTACATCCCCACCCATCTATTTGGGGGGTTTTGAAACATCACCTATCCACCTATGTACCCACACACGCACAAACGATTTTTTTTAAATTGGTCAAATTTTTGGGGTATGGCTAATATGTGTTTGTTTTTTAATTTTACACACTCACCCACCCTCTCACGCACTCATACATGCATCCACATACACATAAATATACATTTATGTTGTTGTCAAATTAAAAAAAACACCCCTTATGGGTAATAAGAGTTAATATCACTTGACGTGACTCATTTCATAAATGAATATATAAATAAATTGCTGGTTTCATATATAATAGATGTCATTGATAAAGTAAATAAATTGATCAAAACAGAAAATATTAAATATTAAGATGGAAGAAATAAATAAATCAAATTAAATTAAAAATGAATTAGCTCTCCTAGTCGTTGATTTTCCTGATTATTTACGAGCTTATCTTGATCTCGACTAACTCTTTGCGCTATAATTTGCGCATTCAATTCATTATTTAAGGCTTCATGAGCGTATTGTCTGTACATATGATATTCTTGTTGAGAATGAGAAAGTATGTTATATATTACTTGGAATTAATGCTGCAAAAAATTCTTTGTTTACTCCAATTTTTAATTTTCTGCCTTT
>NW_021848936.1:0-209 GCF_003651465.1 Formica exsecta | reverse complement strand
CGCTTCTCGCCGTACCGGAACTCTCACGGACAAATCAAAGGGAATCAACAATGTCACGCTGGCAACTTATTCAAAAAATGAGGGATCATTTTTGGCTAAGATGGTCCCAAAAATATTTACATGGACTCACCTCACGATCAAAGTGGCTGGGATCCGAAGAGGCACCCGACGTCGGCTCACTCTGCCTACTTCGCTCCGAAATCACACCA
>NW_021848935.1:4332-5190 GCF_003651465.1 Formica exsecta | reverse complement strand
TACAATTCTTTCTATCACATCTAGGAAACTAGATATGAATTAGAAGAGATTGTATACCTCAGGAGCCCCTATAAGAGTGTAAATCAAGCAATATCCAGTTCGTATTTTATCTTCTACGTATGGTTTGTGGTTCTTCTAAGAAATATACTTAAATCACAACTATTTATATCTGAGTAAAATGAATAATCAACAAGCTTGTTATTCCACACGCCTTTAGCTCTCACAACTTTTCCTTCTTCTTCTTCTTCATCACAATAAGTGTTTTGATTTATTTATAATCCCATCTTTTCTTTTTCTCAGTTGAGAAAGGAAAAGGAAGCGTCCTTCGGACTAAGCGTCCTTAGACTTAGTCTTTCAGACGCCTTTCAGGCGCTAATAAAGTTTATGTTAAATGGCTAGGCTTTGATAATACACATAACCAATGGATAAATAAGAAGAATCTAATCACTTCGTAAGCGTCATTCGGACTTAGCGTACCTTGGACTTAGTCTTTCAGACACTTAGTCGTTGTATCATAAATGGTCTTGATTTAGAGTTTAATACTCTTGGAATTTAGGATTTCTGTCAATATTTTGGAAGGTTTTTTTCCAATATTTTGTTAATTCAGGTCAAGCCCTTATTTTGTTAATTCAGGTCAAGCGCCTGAAAGGCTTAGTCCGAAGGACGCTCTTAGTTTTGTAACAATGCACCCCCCATGGTGACACATTGTTACCCGGCAGTAGACCGCCGGAAGTCTGCCGCCCGGCGAACATCGGCCGGGCAGGGGCAGAGGCGCCAAGCGCCCATTTTTAAACGTTAAATACCGTTGCGATAAACAACCGTACGGCCGTTATACGGCCGCCGAGATACAGAAAGCCG
>NW_021848935.1:0-3589 GCF_003651465.1 Formica exsecta | reverse complement strand
TCGAGATTTCTCGATATCGCACGCATCCCATAACATCTGGGAATACGCGATATAAATAGTACCGCATACGCCTAAGAAATTGTCTCGGCGATTTAAACCGATTCACACGTTTTTGTGAACCACGCGCCGTCACAACAAACCGACCGCGCGCCCCGCGCCGCCTACCTGGCGTGTTTATATTCGCGTTGCGTATACTATACCGCATCTCATTGTCAGACTCGCGTAATTGATAACAGCCGCGCCCCGTCAGTAACGCATTGCTGTATTATTATTCCGCGCCGATAGAGGCTAATAAAGTAACCTTTCTTTATATTTTAATTACATCGCGTGTCTCAATACTTTCTACGAGCCCTGATCACGACCGAGCGAATCCGCGAGCTCATAAAAAGTACACCCGTTACAGTTTCTTTCAATATTTTGAAAGTTTTTCTTTTTAATTTAGGTCAAGCGCCAGAAAGACTACGTTTGAAGGACGCTTAGTCCATAGGATGCACTTCATGAAAGTCAATCATTGCGCTCACATTTTTTAAGGACCTGACCTGAGTTAAGTTCGGATCCTCTCCTTCGAAAGTAAGTTTTAATTTATCAAATAGACCTATGTTATCTCCAAAATGAAAATACGTCCCTTGGACTAAACCTTTCAGGTGTCTTTCAGATGCTTGACCTGAACTAAGAGTGACTCCCTTTTGGTATTCACCTTTGAATATAGTTTCTTTACCCGACTCTATAACAGCATATCGTGGAATATCAAGGGCTTGACCTGAAATAAATATTTTACCGGGATTGGTTATTATTAATTTTACAGGACTATATACCCTTGTTTCATTATTATTCTTCTCAAATTTAAATTTGTTTATGTCAAAAGCTAGCGGTACTTCTTCTATGAGATTTATTCTTTCTTCTTCTCCTAGATTAATTTTACCAGGTTCTTTTTTAATAAGAGAAAGTCCTTCATTTTCAGAGTTTAACACCCTTGATTCTATTGCGTCAAATATTTTGTTCATTAATTTATCATTTTTATTAAATTCAACGCTAATAGAACTCACTTCTAAATCAATTTTATATTTTGGTGCCCAGTTCTTTTTTTCTGTTTCTAGAATATTTTTAACTTTATATATGACATTCTTTTGAATATCTTCAGCTGAATTGAGACCTTGATCTAAATTAATAGTTATTGTATACTTTGTTAGTATCCTTCGCACATAGCCTTCCAGGCGCCTTTCAGGCGCATCCTCTAAATTTAGTTCTTCCGGCACAAATAAAAATGTAATTTCAGATGATAAAGTGTCCTTCGGACTAAGCGTTCCTTGGACTAAATATGCTTCGGACTTAGCGTCCTTCGGACTTAGTTTTTCAAACGCCTTTTCGGCGCCTTTCAGGTGCCCCTCAGACACCCTTTTAACGCTTAGACTTTCTGGCGCGTTATCATATCCAGGAATATACAGGGTGCGGCATTTATAGTGAATTTATGTATATCTAAAGATTTTAATTTAATTAATTTAAAATTAATTAAAAATATTGAACTATTATTCTACTCATAACCATAAGCTATAGTCTTTTGGTTTACAAATACTACATAACAATTTAATCTCTTGAAAGATTTGGAAGGATCAGCAATTAAAATTTTTGGTAATTTCTCCATAGTGGAAATACTCTTTGGTTTATTCCTCAAATCAATATTAAAAAAGCAATTGTTTTTTATAAAATTGTCAACCGTGTGAAACTGAGAAATCATTCTATCAGGACCATATAATGCTTCATCGTATTCTGAACTTGAACGATACAACTCGTAATAATCTCCTTTTTCAATTTCATAATTTTGAGGTTCGGAAGGCTGTCTTTCTTCTCCATACAATATTTGAATATTCTTAATATTAGCGTGGTCCCAATTTGTTGGATTCTTATTTTGGTCGTACAGAAATTTATCTTTTATAAAGAAAACAAATGCACAGTTTGGTTCCTGATTAAAAACAAAATCATTTAAGGGCATACGTAAAGTATTTAAATCTGGTAATCCTCAATATTCTACACACTGAAAGCATTTATATGTAAACGCATATTTACCAGCTAAACTAAAATGTTTCAATTCGTCTATCAAGTTTGTCGTTGTAATTTCATCATATTCAATATACCAAACTTTTAGTGCCGGTCTACAATAGGTGATTTAAGATATAGCCTTTGTTTTAAGAGAAAAATTACATCGATCCTAGCCTCAAGCTCTAAGCTTTAAAAGATGGGAGTTGGTCAACTCGCATAGGGCTTAGAAATTAGGGCTTAAGGCAGCGCGAGAAATGTTTAAGGCCGAAAATACGTCATAGTTTAGAGGTTAAGTCATAAGGTTTAGGGCTTAAATCGCCTAATTTCACAATTTTATTTTGATATTTTTCAAACAAAAGGCCTTGATGTGAACTATGTTTTGATGCCATTTATAAGATTTATTTTTTTTTTGTATTTTGGAGCTTTCAATTTGCTATCAAAATATTCATTATATTTTACGTATGTAATCTTCATTTAACATTTTTATTCTCTTTTTACTCACGCATTGATTTTGTTTTTCTGTCTTACACTTTAGGCAATATATCAATGTCATTTGTCACTCTTAGGTCAGGTCAAACCCTTATATAGTATAAAACATCCTTAATATCACCTATTCCAATTGTTTTTATTATATCTTTCCATTAACCTCCTTTTTTCCATTAACCACCCTTTTTTACTTCCTTTTCTAATTTTTGACTCACCCATTTCTTCCCATAAATATCTCAAAATATATTCCCATTATGTATATTTATTTGAAGCTGTTCCTTTAGTAGGATCATTATCTATATAAATTGCATTAGATGTGAATGGCTCGAGCTAACAGATGGTGTCGCATCCAAGGGGTGTTCAAAGGTCTCTTCAAATACTTCATCACTATTGTCAGTCTCTGTATAACCTTTAAGGATTTTTATTATTTCTTCAAGTTTAGTATCTTGATAAGGCTGTACATTTGCGGCGTCCTTCGGACTAAGCGTCCGTTGGACTAAGCATTCTTCGGACTTAGCGTCCTTCGGACTTAGTCTTTCAGACGCCTTTTCAGTGCCTTTCAGGTGCCTTTCAGTTGCAGATTCTAGACTCGAGTCCAGTTTATCAATCAATATGTTAATTTCTTTATTCGTTTCATCCAGTCTAGAAGTTATTGGTTTATTTTTTTCCTCTAAACCTATACTTTTTTTAGTATTTAAATTTCTTGCATTTTGAAATGTTTTTCTTAATTCATTTTGCTTCTATTCTATTTCAGTCAGTTCTTGTGGAGTTGTACCCATCATTTCATATGTACTTTTAAATGATCTATTTCCAAAATTAAACGCCGTTTTCATATTAAAAACTGGAGATTTGCATTCAAGAACCGGAGGTTTGTTAAGTGGTTTTAAAATCTTATGAGTACAGTCTGTATTTAACATCTTATTTGTACAGTCTGTATTTAACGGTTTTGTATTTGACGACGATGGTGAAGCATTCGACAATTCTGAATCAGTATTAAACAGTTGCCCTTTGTCGAAGAACTGAAGGTTTGTCTCAAGAACCGAAGGTTTGTCTGATACATTACGTA
>NW_021848934.1:19864-20103 GCF_003651465.1 Formica exsecta | reverse complement strand
GTGCAGTGGCCAATCGTGCAATGTCCAATCGTGACGTGTCCGATCTTGTAGTGTCCGATCGTGCAGTGTGCGTGTCCCAATGTGCGGTGTCCAATCGTGCTATGTCCGATAATACTGTGTCCAATCGTGCAGTGTTCAATCGTTCCGTGTCACGTACTGCGTGTCCAATCGAGCGGTGTCCAATTGTTCTGTGTCCGAACGGGTGTCACCCAAATTGAGGAACAACGCTTCTCGGCTCA
>NW_021848934.1:0-488 GCF_003651465.1 Formica exsecta | reverse complement strand
CACGATTGGACATTGCACGATTGGCCACTGCACGATTGGACACCGCACAATTGGACACTGCACGATTGGACACCGCACAATTAGAAACCGGTAATTATGCATAAAGAGAAAACAAGCAGAAGCATAAATTTTAGTTTTAAAACAGAAATAGTTATGGGTTAGGTTATAACTTCCGGAAGTGGAACCCCTCCGTAGGGGGGCGGAACATGCTGCCCCTACTCATATACTTTTTAATGCGTAGTAAGATTCTACATAGGTTTACAACTTTTCACGCAATGCGAGGTTCAACGCAAACCTATGTGTCTAGTTTTTTGATAGTGGCGCCCCCCTGAAGGGGGGGGGGCGGAACATACTGCCCCCTCACATATTCTTTTTAATGCGAAGTAAGGTTCCACATAGGTTTACAACTTTCCACGCGAAGTGAGGTTCAATGCAAACTTATCTGTCTAGTTTTATGATAATGGAGCCCCCCCCCCACCCGAAGGTGG
>NW_021848933.1:0-492 GCF_003651465.1 Formica exsecta | reverse complement strand
ATGAGGATAGAAAAATTATTAATTCGCGGACGCCCGAGCCAATTCGTTTCTCAGTTGTCTATTCCGACGGTTTCGCGACCCTTTGATGGTCGCGCGCATAGGTTGATTTAATCTTTCCACTAAGGAAAGGGGGCCGTGATGAGTAATGATAATAATGAAATCGATAGTGAATAGATTCTTAATTCACAAAATAATTCTTGGAAGTTTTTCTTTACTTAATTGAATAACTCTAGATTTCAGTCCGGATAATAGAGAAAGTGTATATTTTATATTTCTATATGAAAATTTGGACGACCTGGGAGTAGAAAGGGTGACGACTGTAATCGGGAGTCACTCTGCAAAATACAGGTAACTCTCGATGACAGGGAAAAAGTCAAGAGTCGCTTTGTAAAATTCAAGTAACTCGTGACGACTGTCAGCAAGTCCCGACTTGCTGACAGTCGTCAGGAGTTACCTGAATTTTACTGCGCGACTCCCGACTTCCTACCAGAC
>NW_021848932.1:0-1753 GCF_003651465.1 Formica exsecta | reverse complement strand
TTTCTAAATGTCCCGGAACAGACCCTTTGACATATATATATATATTAAAATCAGTGTAAGTGTAACGATGCATTCCCCCCATCGTTTCTAAACCGTACCCGGCCGCCGTCCGCCGGAAGTCCGCCGCCCGACGAACACCGGTCGGGCAAATGCGGAGGCGCTGAGCGCCCATTTTTAAATAGCAACAGAAACGCGTAAACATCTAATGCCCGTATCAGACTACGCATTGAAAATTGAAGATTGAAGATTAAAGATTGAAATTTGACTAATCATAAAAGAGACTAAAATTTCTTTGTCCTAATTGGTCAAATTTCAATCTTGAATCCTCAATCTCAATCTTCAATGCGTAGTCTGATACGGGCTTAACCGCCGTTAGGCGCGCGAAAACATCGAGAACCGACGACGCGCTCGGGTAACCGCCCGACCGTTACCGAATATACCCGAGTCGCGTGCGCCGGTTCAACGATAAACCAAATACCGTTAGAACAATAGGCGAATTACGCAGACGCGCGCGCCGAAAACCGGTATAAATAGAGCGCGTTTCTGAACATCGGGACCAGATCTTCCGCACCGCCAGAGTCTGTAAGACGCCTGGAAACCGCCTAGATCCTAAAGTGCTCAGAGAGAGAGAAAACGGGGTTGGGTGTACTCAGCCTCCGCCGAGAGTTTGCGGCATCTCCGAGAGCAATCCTTCCGAAACCTTTAAAGAGAGGCAAACGGGAACGGGCGTACTCGTCCCCGTCGAGAGTTCTCGACACCTCGAACAAATCCGACCACCTACGTGCAACGGCGATCTTCCAGTGGTGGGGAGTACCATCGACGGGTGTTCTCGTCGACTGTTGCACTCCTGAATTCCGCGGGGAAAGACCATCCCGAGCAAATCTGCACCGCGCTAGACGCGCACAGCTAGTAATTCTGCGACCGCCATTACGTCATCCGGACTCGCCATTGATACGGCACGCTAAGTCCCGCGCCGTATCAATCGCGGTAGGGATGATCCACATCCCTACCGCGACACCGATCGACATACGCGGTCAATACATACGCGTCGAAGGACCGCCCACCGGCCCGACCGAAATTACCGCCCGGTAGCTAACGGCATCTGCCGAAACCGCGGTCCGCGATCCGTAATCGATATTCTATCGACCCGCCGAAATCACGAACCGCGCAACGCATCCGTGCGTTGCATTAGATGCACCGCACCCGACACAATCGTACCGCTGTACATCCTGCATCTTACATTCGCTCATGTATACATAACGATATTTCATTCGATACGTTTGCGCACGACTATTATACAACCGCGCACGCACACACTCGTCTATCGTCTTATGCCCGTATCAGACTACGCATTGAAAATTGAAGATTGAAGATTAAAGATTGTAATTTGACTAATCAGAATAAAAGAGACTAAAATTTCTTTGTCCTAATTGGTCAAATTTCAATCTTGAATCTTGAATCTCAATCTTCAATGCGTAGTCTGATACGGGCTTTACACACACGCATATCCACACGCGCACACACATACACCGTCTATACGCATACACTCACGCTGTACAAACACACATTTACACGCAATAAATTATATTTTACCCAACAATACTTTTGTTCGTCTCTCGATACCCCTTTCACGAGCCCCGGATCCCGACCGAGTTATCCGTCACCACCTCGCGAAAGCGGTTTATTACAAGTTTAACCCGAGTGTCTTGATTGGTCCTATCAATAAATTAATATTTGTCGGTAACAACTAGAA
>NW_021848931.1:0-887 GCF_003651465.1 Formica exsecta | reverse complement strand
CTTTATGCTCACTAATGTTTAGTGACTGATGTGAATTATCAATCGGTATATCGTTTTACAACCATTCCCTCGCTTACTCATTCCTATTCTCTTTCTTTCTCTCTCTCTCTCTCTCTCTCTTCCTCTTTCTTTTTTTGCCCATATCTGTCCATTTATTTATAACAAAAATACTATATGAATATTAAATACTATGTGCATCATATATAATGTGTATGTTTATGTGTATAAAGTAGTCATTCTAAATTCTATTTGAAGATCAATTTTATGTTATAATTTTTTATACTGTTCGAAATCGAACGCAAATAATTACGAATAGCAATTAGCCACGATAAAGACCAACAATAAAGCGCCGATTAATCGCACTCGATCCGATAATTTTGACGAGACAGTGTGTGAATTTTGTACGTAGACGTTCGCTAGCAAAAGTTAAAGTAGCTCGCTTTTCTTCTGTTAACCATCGCTTGTGGTTCGCGAAATCTCGCGTCTTCGAGAATATTTGTAGCTCGCGAATATTCGTTACAAAATTCTATCCGTTGCTCGCGGGTTATTCCGTCGCTCGCGGAATCGCTCCGTTATACCGTCGCTAGCGGTATTCGATATATCCGTCGCTCGCGGAGATTATCGTTGCGCTCCCGGTCGCTCGCCGGAGCCAGACACGGTTAAGATTAGCATAAATCTGATCGACAAAGAACTTGTTAACTATTTATTGTTTTAAATAAATTGACTGCGCTTTACAAAATCACTTTCGTGTCCATTTCGCACTCTCAACGCGCTCCCGCGTTCACTCGCGCACAATACAAAAGTCTTTATGTTGTTTTCTATTTAGGAATTGTTTGAAGATATAATCAAAAAAAAAAAAATTTAGAATATTATATTTTTATATAATA
>NW_021848930.1:340483-341862 GCF_003651465.1 Formica exsecta | reverse complement strand
AGCGGATAGAGCACAATAAACTGAACAGAAAAGTCCTGTACCATTGTGCAATTTTCGCAATAATTATTGGAATATTAATTAAAAAAAATTGGCGAATGAGCGCGCGTTTCACGCGGCTAGACTAAGTCGAAAACCCATGTGGAACAGAACAATTACAAATTTCGTTTTGGACCGAAGCAATTATTTTCTGTTTTAACAAAAAGACTTCAATATATCAACGATTTACCCCTTTAAATAACTTTTCTTTGTTTATAAATGTACTATTTTCACATTTAAATACTTAAAATAACTGCTATATTTCTCAAACTTTTTTTGTTAATAACTTTTTAACGAACAACGAGCGACGGCTAAAATCTCTTGGATGTTACTCAGGACAGTGACCTTGACAACATATGTCAAGGTCAAAGTCATTGGAGGTGGGTACGTTAATCTAAATATTTACCTTGTTTTTATATTGTTTATAGAAGTTATATCTCTTTTTGTTGTTTTTGTCGTCACAATACATGACAATCGTTCTCAGAGTAAAAAAGATCAGACTATAAAATTTACATATTTATGATGTAGATAAAGGTAAAAAAATCTGTTTTTGCCCCACGGAAATGATTGCGATATGACCGAACAGCTGACTCATTGCTATGGCCGTCAATTGAAATTGCGATCATGTATGATGCATCGTTGAAATATAATTTAGAGAAGAGAGCATCGGACGGAATAAACGATGACGCGAGTAGCAAGTACAATTGCGATTTCGTCGAACGTATGTACTTTCATTCGTTTTGACGACTTCCTATTAAGTTACATTCCGATCAAATGTTCGGCGAAGCGAGAGTTTCCGGCGAAAATATATTCGGCCTTTTACCGTGAGAACATTCGCAGTTCGCGGCACACGCGAAACGTAAACTGTTTGAAAACACGTTGGTAATTTATGGGATTCCTCTCGATCGAGAGAAATGAGATAGACTTCCTCTAGCGATACGCATATAGAGAGCACGTTTTTCCTTTCCTCATTATTCGCCATCGATTTAATTTTAGCATTGCTGAATGAAAAGCACCGTTGATATCTTTAGTAATATTCTCCGCAATCTCGCTGAATAGTTCAATTTCTTAACTCTCTTCAGACTTGTGTGGCCATTAGATTTATTATACAGGGTGTCTACTCTCTGAAAAAACATAGAGAACTTGAAATTCTCAGGGATTTTTTTTTAATGGGAAAATTACGAGGATATTCTCATAGAATTTTCTTGAAATTCAGGGAATTTTTTTAAAAAACGATTCTTTCTTTGATAATTTTGCTCTTATATTGTAAACAATCGGCAATTCACTGATTGGTCAAGCTGCTCAAGATTATATAAACAAATATAAATATAAATATATATATA
>NW_021848930.1:335877-340460 GCF_003651465.1 Formica exsecta | reverse complement strand
ATATTTATATATTTGTTTATATAATATATATTCAATGTCTCAGGGAATTTTTTTACAAAATTTGAGTAGTTATTCTGTGATAGCAACGTTATTATTTTTACAGTAACATATCGCGGATATACATAAGGAATTATTTGCAAAGCGCGACATTCGATAGTATCGCGATAAACGACGCGATAGAAAGCGAAGTAACGGTTTCTACTTGGTACGCGCGTGTAACGAGACATAAACAATTTACGCACGCACTAGCCTTTCCCGATATCGACGATTACATTGTTTATCCGTGATAAACGGGAAACTGAGTGAGCGAAGACAGCGTTCCCGACAATGCGTGTCGGGATGCACGTTGGCCCGCTGGATATAGGTTCCATGACGCGTAATCATCGTGTAAACTCGCAGAACGGCTGCCGATTTTATTCGTTATTTGTACGACGACGGGTTTCTCTCGCTTTCCACTACCATGCTGCATTTTACGATCGTACGTAGCACTTTGATGAAACAGGCAAACGCTGTTACAAGACTGTGTCGATTTTTTTTCAGTCTTGGAAAGTTATGGATTACACATGCCTTTATTCTTATCGGCATATTTTTTTATTAAAGAGAGAGAAAAAACTTTAAAATATATCATAATTTAAAAAAGTATAATAATAATAATCAATACGCTTTTTTTCGATGTTCAACTGTATCGTGAATTTTTTAAAGACGAAACGATGAACAGGAAATTCTTCGCTAACAATAAGAACGAATTCTAAGAACGCTACGAGTGGCGTAGAATACTGCACGGTTCCTGGCCTTTGGCCTCAAATCTTTACTGAGAAAATGAAATTTTCTATGTCAGTTTTTTGACTGAAATAAAAGAAATTATTTTCTGGATATATACACATACATACATACGCATATATACATTCTAAGCAGTGTTACAATACAAATTTTAACATTTTGTTAATAATATTAGGTAAATATATTAATGTGCATATCGAACATTTTCGATTATTCGAATCGACATCATTAAAGGGTAATTTTTTAAATTCTGCAAATGGATCACTAAACGACAATTTGACCGAATGTCAATATTAAAAAAAAGTTAAAATATTGCGTATAGTTATTAAACATTTAAATATTAATATAAGTGTTTAAAATTTAAAGATATTTATTATAATATGCACACGCGTTATACGCATACGTCATACATTTAGAGAAGCGTTCCCCTAATTGTCTGAAGCGATGTATCATAAGCAATATCCTCTACTTGAAAGACAGTCGAGATGACGCACATGCCTATCATGGGGAAAGTGTTGCATATCTGTCCAAAACAAATTACGGATACTGAAAGACCAATCATGCGACCGAATCTTCAGAAGTGCAAGAGCGAGAATGTTTTCACGAGATTTAAAGAGTTTTTCTCTTGAAGAGTATATTCGCGAGACGATCGTCTAGCAAATACACAGACTGAAAAACCGAGACGAAATTCCATAATTGTAAGAATATGTGTGCGAAAATATTTGGATCCACACACATACACACATTTACAGGATGAAATTGATTTTTGATGTAATTTAGGAATTTGAGATTAAATTAAGGAATGTGTAACTTGTGCGGTCCCAGAGCAGTACGTGCGGATGAAATTCATATTTCTGAGTGAATTTTTTCGTCGTTTAATTTACAGGATTCTTTATGAGATTTGTTACATAATTTAAATAATCGAAGAAGTGTATACACACAGATATAATTGTACTTATACCTTTTTTCTGTTTTGTAAAAATTGAACTCAATAACGTTCCGGTTTAAGGTTGTTAAACCGTCTTTCTCTCTCTCTCTTTTTTTTCCGAGCTGGAAAACTTTTTGCGCACATACTATCGCTCAATTACATTCTTTCTTTCTTAATGGGCTTGCAAATTGCGAAAGCCCATCGCTAACCGCCGTGACGATCGGATGTCGGTACGACTTTGCGGCAAATCGCATATAATGTTATGTTTGCGATGCGACGTAATATTAGTCGACTGGAAAAATATAAGGAGTTTATATGTTTTTACTGTTCTACTTACTAAATTTACTACTAAATTTTATTTAAGGCAAATATGTAAGATTTAATTACTAGCGAATGTTGCTTTTGCGAATGATGAACAAAATCTCTTTAGAATCTCGAGACACACGGATTTTTGCCTTTAGAAAAGAATGAAATATTTTAGATATTTGAAATGAAAAAGGTTTTATTGTAAACGAAATAACGGTACAAGGTATACCTGTCGGTATTCCAATAGGTATAAAGATAACAAATTCGTAGAAGTTTAGCTTGCATTAAGAAATTATTTGTGTTCACCGGTCAACGAGAAATTTGAGAAATTTGCGCTTTTAAGGCTATTCGATAAAGGTTGTGAGAGGTAATGAATTTTAGAAATAAAATTGCAATACATAATAATACACGCATTTTTTCTCTCTTTTTTGTAAGACATTGTCGAAAACTCTAATACAAAAATATCAAGAGAGGTTACACAATAGTTTTAACATTATAAGATATTAAATTTGAATATTATGTGAAAAGTTCGCGAGCTGAAGCATATAATTATGTATACACATCGGTATATATATATATATATATATATATATATATATACCGATCATTCTTTTATTATTAATTCTCTCACATTACACTAGTAATTAATTATTAATTTTTATTATAAATTAAAACGAGATTTAAATTTTCTATTCGTATAATTTATACATATTGGTTATAATTTATAAAAAAATTTAAGATGAAGTATTTTTTTCATTGTAGCTATATTGAATTGTGACAAACAATAAAATATGAACTTTTTTGCGTTAAACTTTGAAATAAATAGATAAATTTCGCGCTTGTCTCTCGTACTCAATAGTATAAGTAAAATATATCGATGCAAAACGAGCAAAAATGTCTTGTAAAAAGCTAATTTAAACGCTATGTAATGAAAAAAAGAACAAGTTTCGAGAACTAAAAATTTGAATTTTTGTATACATTATTTATTTAACTTGAAAAATACATTCTGCTGATACCATTTTAATTATTTGAAAATATGCTTTACGTTAGTTTCATTACGATTCCTGCTATTTCACAGACACCATGTGTGTTTTAGATTATATATGTATGTATATTTACGTTGCTAAATAGATTATTTTACCTATTGTATTGCAATAGAAAATACTATTGTATATGTAATGATTGCAACTAACAACAAAGTTGGGTATATTATGATTAGAATAGAATTTCAAATGTTTTAACAAATATAAGCACGGTCGTAAATTATTTATGTAAACTCAAACATTAGGAACATTGCAAATGTTTTTTTCTAACTCGATTATTTACTTCATATAATTACATCTCTAATTACATAATACGATCGACATATATCTCACTTGTCTCATGTCATTTGAATTGATATGCGATTTCCGAGCTTTTACATTACATGCTCCAGATATTTTATTCCAAGAAACACGCGCGTCAAATGTGATAAAGATGATGTTTTAAAAAATATTGTTGTATATCAGAATGAAAATACGCATAAATATGGATACGAGGTCGATTCTTTGAAATGACTTGGTTTTTTGCATGAAAACAATCACTCGAAATATTTGTTTATTTTATTTCCATTTGTGCTTTTATGTGATACAAGTAATACAATACGAGAAACGTATTAATATATATACAAAACAGGGATTGAACGAAACTGTAAAAATTTCCTATTACTTATCAAATAACAGTAATTTTTGTACTTATATCTTTTTTTTTCGAAAAGACAATTATAAAATGAAGTCTATTTATTCTAAAATTTTTATTCATGAAATTTTACATAAATGGGAAACTTTTATTTTTTCGGAAGTAGAAAAAAGTTAGAGATAAACAGAAACTTTTATTCTACTTTAACTCTTTTCCCCCCCCCCCCCAAAAAAAAAAAACAGTTATAAAATGAAGTCTATTTACTCTAAAATATTTATTCATAAAATTTTAAATAAACGGGAAACCTTTATTTTTTCAGAAATAGAAAAAGGTTACAGATAAACAGAAACTTTTATTTTGCTTTGAAAAAGTAGAAGTTCCTCTAGATGATCAAGCAGTGATATAAGAACGAATATTAATGAAAATAATTTGGAAAATATCTTATTTTGAAAGTTAAATACTGAATAATACATATAATTATTGTTTGTTAACGTTCTATTTCAAATTTCTTCTTATATACTGTTCGTAAAAAATAAAATAGATATAAAAAATTATAATCTGTTTTTTTTCTATGTTTATCTTGTTTTTAATTCTTTAAATAATATTAATTAAACACGTTCTAACTTTTATATTTTATCTTAAAATAAACTTTAAAAAATATATATTTCTTCAGAACTTTTTTAAAATAAATATAAAATAATTGTTAAAAATAAATTTTTACAGCAATGTTTAAATATTAATGTAAAAATTAAAACTCGAAATAGAAAAGATTATTTAAATTATTTCAAAGTTAAAAGTTCACAAATAACTTTTATTTATAAAAGTTGACAGTTTTTTTCAATCCCTGATACAAAACGCTCGCGCGCTAGAGGGTAAATGCCGAGCGCGGCCG
>NW_021848930.1:322864-335832 GCF_003651465.1 Formica exsecta | reverse complement strand
ATGCCGAGCGCGGCCGAGCGCTTACGGAAATGGCCGAGGCAGCGGTAATAGTATAAGCGTCGCTCGCGGCAAACGTCAGTCAGTCGACCGGTGCGCGCCGTGTCATACGGATGGAGAGTTTTGCGTCCCGCGCATAGAACGTCGAATCTCATAAAGCGGCTGAACTGCCAGTCAGCCTTGCCACGTGCTTATTGCCGTAGTCTGACTAGTATTTTATTCTCTCGGATTCTTCATATATATGTATATGCGTTGAATCGTTCGTTGAATTTATATATATAAAACGGTTATTATCAATTTTGAGACACAAGGGAACGATAAAGAGCGCTCCTAGAAACCGAAAATAATATTTTGGCATCGTCAAACAGCTATCGTCAAGTGCGTGACAACAAGAAGTTTCGTCATTTCAAATATCTATTTTTAAATTAGGTATGTTTTATTTGATTTTTATGATTTATTATTTCATTCTTTTTGATATTTTTTTTTGTTTGATGTCTGATATTTGCATCCAAGCATATCTGTCTTGCTCAATGCTTTAGGGGGACTGTTACACAGTCAGATTTGTCGAAAATGAAGTTTTTCGGAGCGAATTTATTACAAAGAAATGAATTGAAATCGAGACTTGTCCTTTAACAAAATGTTTATTAGGATCATAAACTATAAAAAAAATTTTATAATTGAAAATATGCATTAAAAATGGCGCTACAGATGGCTGATCGAAGAGGATTTTTAAGTATGTTTTTTTTTTGTTTTGCAGTAATTTTGACTTAAAGTATAAAGATACAGCGACCTTGTAAATTATTCTTTAAAATACATCTGGTTCTGTAAAAAAAATTAGAACAAAATTTTTAAAATGACGGCTATAAAATGGCGATTTTTTAAATAAGTTTGTTTTTCGTCGAAAAAAAGAGTTGTTCGATTTTTTTTAAAAAAAACTAAACTTTGCACAGACTTTTTAGATGTTCAGTCCGAAATTATACATATTGTGAGCATGCTCAATTTTTTTCAAGTCGATTTGACCCCCTGTATTTAAGTTATCGCTGCAAAACGAAAAGAAAATAAAAAAACGGAGAAAAACGCGTTTAAAGTTTTGAAAGATTTTAAAGTATGATTTTCAATACATACCTTGTTTAATGTTTTCTAGCAGCATAGTATTTTTACCACACGTTTTACACAACAAAAAAAGCAATTATATTAAAAACAAGAAAAACATCGATTATGTCATATTCAAGATTAGGATTATTTATATAAGAATAATTATTATTAGATTATGATTATCTGCGTTCGAACGAAAACGTTCGCGCACCACTCAAGCTTTTCGGCCGCAATTTTCCGAATTTTGAAATAAATCAAACGAAATTTTACTCGGGAAACATAACAGTTTCGAAAAATAAAAAAAAATATTGATTTTTTGACTGCCTAGTCCCCTTAATACATAATGCACTGTATATATTACTCGGTTCATCGTGTTAAAAAGATGTGGTGTGAAGGGAAATAAATTTTACTTTTCTAAAATGTTTATTTGTCTAAAAGTATGTTTAATACTTATATAATTATTTATTTAAACATTTATTAAAATTAAAATGCAACAGAATTTTTATTTTGGAAAGCAGATAATCTATAACCTATCATATCTGATACTTTCGTGAGACGTGAAATCGACATTTCCTTATGCCTGAAAATAAAAACTTGAAACCAACTTTTATATCAGCATGTTTTGATGTAGTTTGTTTTTAAGAAATAAATAACAAATTTAATCAAATTATGAATGTAGCGATGTGTCTAATAAGAGAAATTACGCTAAATCAAAATTAAACGAAAACATTCAAATGCGAAAATAATTTGTTTTTAGTGAAAGTTTGATGTCGCACCATTTATCTAGACTTTGTAATTTTAATATTACATATATCTCTAATTAAAACTTTAAATGTTAAAGTTTTGTTTTTGCATGCGTTTTTACATTCTTGTAATAGTTTTTTTACAATGATTTTTGATATTTTATTTAATATTGAAATTAGACAATAAAAATACTTTATGAGGAAATAAAATATGTAATGGTGGGCAATTATATTTAATTTTTCTCTCTTAAGAAATACTTAAGAAATATAATGGATGAACTTTTGATTAAAATAATAATGATAAAGGAGGTTATAATGATAAATATATTAATTAATAGAATAGTTTAGCAACTCCTCATTTAATTAATAGCCATTATAATACTAATAATAAAGAAATGATAAAAATAAGTTCAAAAAGTCTATCATGTCATAGCATAGGGAATATTTTAATTTTATTCTTTTCTTGATTCGACCGACTGTCATCCGCTAAAAATCGCTTTCTCATTGATATTCAACGATCGCTCATGAAGGAGAAAAATACATAACTGATCTGATATACACAAAGCGAAAAAATGATATTAATTATTAAAATTGTCTAATTTATCACAAAACTTTTGTAATTAATTAGACAATTTACGAAATTAGTATTGATAGAAATTTTACAAATTGTAATGTGATGTTTCGTTTTGAATTATACATTTACATACATGTACATACAAACAAATAAATATCTCGTGAAAGGATGCTCCGAGTTCGAAGTTTAAGTTTCAAATTTAGATTTTGCGCCGATCTATCAGAAGAGCTCGTTGAAAAATTTATTGAACTCGTTGAAAGTTTATTATCTTAAAAATACTATTCTAAGGCATGTATACACTGGGATTCCTAGGACTTTCATTACGACTCCAAGGACACGCGCTTGAGTTATCTCACACACATCGTGTGTTGCGAACCGATTCTTATTGTTAGTACGCTTCTTACGCTTCTTACGGATTAAACTGCCGAGTGAATAATGCATATAAGACGGATTCAACGAATATCTTTTTTTTGTATTTGAATACAGATTAAATACAATATTTATTTTTGTGTTAATGGCTGTGTTTGCTCAACCACACCTAATAGTAATCTATTCACGCCTATCCTGATAATATTGGAATTACGTCAATTTGCAACGATCATAAACTGTAATTTGCGAATCACATATCTAATCCTACAGCTATTATATTAGCCGTTTCAGCATTGTAATTTGATATAAGAAAAGACTAGCAGATTCTTCACATTATATGTCGGCGAAGAAAGTAAATTTCATATACTTGAGGGTTACCCGGTCGCGAGAGAGAAACGTATCGTATGGAAAAAGTGAACAACGCGAGGAAGCGACGCGATTGAAACGTTGCATTAATGCGAGAAGAGAAGTGAACGTTTCTGGAACGCGAAGGAATAAAGAAAGTAGCGACACGTTCTCGGCGCGTTTGGAAAAGTGTAGACATTTCACCTCTAAATACACGGTAGTTGACGAAAACCGAAAGAGATACGAAATATGAAAAAAAGGATGTACACAGGATGTCCGAAACAGATCGTTCACACTTTCTCTCTCGACTACGATATTGGAGAGATTGAATTAAAAAGAATGTGACTTTTTCAGAATCTTAATAGAAGTGTCGATAGGCCTTGAGTTACAAACGATTGAGAAATTGGACGTTCTACATTAATCAGGTTACTTTTTATTTGCATGATGCAATTGTATACTTTTTATTTCTGCGCAATGTAGCCAATATGATAGGTATTTATTATCGAGGGTAATATCATCTATAATGATAATTATTACATGCGTTGCATTATATATATATATATGTATGTATGTATACATTATCGGTAGCAATTTTTATCAGAATAATTCTATAATTCTATATGACTCGTTTTAAAATGCGAAAATAATTTCATGTTTTGTTGTTGCGAGAAATAGCACTAAAAGAACGAAGCCTGGATTTTTTTTTTTTACTCTTTATTTTCGAGAAATACTTACAAGATGTTGTCAATTGTTGGGGCATTTTCTAAGCTTTTTCTAATTCAAATGTCAAAACTCACATATTTATCAATTCAAAAGAATTTTTGGACGTGAGCGATATGACTCTGCATAATCATCGATGCATGCGACTCAAAAGTGTTGCATTTTTCATGGGACGATCGGTCGTGATGTGCAGTGTATGTTTAACTTGGCCTCTCCTTCCTACGGTCGACCGATTTATCGCAAATCGTTCTCCATCGTTAGATCGGTACCATTATTCTTTCATAGGCTGGAGGGTTGCCCCTCGTGTATTAAAAAGACTCCGATTTCAGCATATTTTTAAGATTTTTATAGATTTATAATTATATTCTGTTATCGTGCGTGTGATAATTTCAACCGAAACCTAGACTAAACAGATGTGTATTAATAATACATGCATACATTAAAACGATATCAAACCGTTATTAAAAAAATTTGTCATTTTAAAAACAAAACTTTCTGATTAATATGCATCTCCTTTCTTAAGAGAAAGAGTTATAATATTGCAATGCAAACATAATTCATTCATTCATCATATCAAAGACTGTGGAATGTATTATAGAGAAAAGTATATAGATAGATAAATAGATAAACTCTAAATAATGGAAGTATGAACGTGTATACAGGGTATCTCTAAAGTCTGACCCCACCCCTGAATCTCGGAAACGGCTTTAAGTATGGAAAAATGTTTCAGACAAAAGTTGTAGGATATTGAGGGGGATATATGATAAAAATTATGGACTTGACTTTGAGTGACCTATTGAAGGTCAGGTGAAGCTCATCGGTGTTTTCTTAAATGGTATCTCCCATTAGTCCATAATTTTTATCGTGTGTCCCCTTCAATATTCTACAACTTTTGTCTGAAACATTTTTCCATATTTAAAGCCGTTTCCGAGATCCAGGGGTGGGGTCAGACTTTAGAGATACCCTGTATAAGATATCCCATATGAATAGGGTACATCTCACATTCTTTATCAAGAAATAAGCATCTATTTCTTTTGGCAAAATTTCCGGAAATGCATAATTTTCGAGATATCTAACTTTTTAATATATTGATGCAATGTACTTGCTGTTTCTTAATTCTTTCTATAAATAATTCTTAAGATTCTGTAAAATTTTTTGTTTTTAAAATCGTGCTAATTCTATTGTACATATATAATTAAGTCTAATTATGGCAACAAATAGTGTGCTTTCTGGTTCTTATGTAATTAAAGTAGATATTATTTGTTTTTTATGTTTTGATTTCTTTTTAATATATCATTCCGTATTTAGGTATCATATTTTAGATGAGGATATTATATTGATATGTTAAAAAAAACAAATTAACTAATAACAACAACAACAAAATTAAAAAAACAGGATATCTCGAAAATGATGCATGTATTTTTAAAACTCTTCTCAAAGAAAAAAAAAATCAATCCAAAATTAATTTTTTTTTCTTACAAGTAAAACAACGTAGTATAAAATACAATAATGATAATTTTTAGTAGTAAGTTTTTTAAATAATATTTAAAATTTTAAAAGGACAATTTAAATTATTATACAAATATTTTAAATCTTTGCTTAGCGATTCATTACGATATCCCCCAAATATCTCGTTTTGCACAAGTGTGAAAGCGTTAATTGCAATCAAAGGAATGGGTGTTTCTTTAAGATAGCATCTGTTAAAGACAGTAAAAGGACACAGTCTCGGTTGCGTAGAAATACTCATGAGTACTTCTCGACTCTTGGAAAGTCACCGACCTTGACAGACATTTCGAGTCTTATGCTAGTATTTATCGTACCCGTTAAAAAACTATCCTGTTTTACGAGCATATATAGGGTGCCCTAGAACTTGAAAATATCCATGGTTAAAGGAACATTCCGTATACGTGTGAAGTATTCATAATTTTATTCGTTTCATTTCGGAGATTTATTTTAATCAAACGTCTCGAGTTCAACATTTATGTGGAATAAAATTTATTCGATTTTTTTGAAGCAATTTTTTTCTAGTAGTCAATGATTGACTAGAAAACATGAAAGAAATAGATTGTTTGATGTATGTATTCGGGAACGGATGTTGTAATAGCATTAACGCGTGATGAATTTTTTACAGTCAAATAGATATCGGTGAAAAAAAGTGTGTGAAGACATCTCGATTGTCCAACTTTTGGAAAAATATTATAGCAGTAAGGCATCTTCGACAAATGGAAATTACTGCATTGTACGAATACGAATTATATTCGATGATGTTGAATATAGATATTCATACCTATCAGAATTAATTTCGTAATTTTACAAATTTCCATCAAGAGTATAATCGAGATATGCAAATATTACGGAAACGATAATAATAAAAAAATTGCATTTACTATATAAATTCTAGAATAATTATCTGCACGTATATATAGTAGACATTAGTTAGCGCACTAAATATGTGATAGCTAGTGTACGAATAAAAATGTGAGTATATAATATAGATCTAGAAAATGTAAAAATTGAATCTTCTTTAAGGAGACCAACTTCGCTGAAAAATGTTATCATTACTCAACAATGGTCTATTCTAATCATCAGGTAATATATTATTTGGAATTATTGGAATTCGAGAATATCAACGAAAAATATGCAGCATACTTACACTTATATTTACGACCGCATCTATAATTACGATGATTTTCCAGTATGTCAATTAATATCGTTTTATTTGAATATTATTTTTTTAAAAGAGTAATTGTGTTGTTTCGCATTTGTTTAATATTTCTTGTTCTTATTGTAACAGACATAAACCAGGAACTTTAGGGAAAATAAGCTATTCCATTTCAAGAAGATATTTTTTGAAATAATTTTCTGTGGAATTTTTATTACAGTTTTACAGTTATAAAACTTTTCACATTAGTATAGCGCTCGTGCGCACACATATACACGCATACATTCTATAAGAAATTGAAACGATTTTCTTACGAGATCTAAATCTAATCTATTCGAATCAATATACTAAAAACTATGTGAAAATACTATTGTGAAAATTAAATAATTTCGAAATTTTTGAAATTGAATATACAAAACTTATAACGTAGATGTGAAATGTGTATATATACATGGCAGAGAATTAGATAGATGAACAATTATTAATTCGGCAATTATGCATATGATATGACATTCGCGAGATGACGTCATTTTACCTAAACTTTGATGTTATCTTCGCGTTGTATGCAAATCGCGAACAATTATACATTTCCATTTCGGAAGAGATCGTATTCTCACAATCAGCTAGTTTAAACGAATTATTTTTTTAATGAAGATTGCGCACAGATATATAATCAAAGTATCTCTGGTACTCTCTGGAAAAACGTGGAATTGTCAGGGATTTCTTTTGTACCTAGAGATTTTCATGGAATTTTATTGGGACTCGAGGAACTTTGTAAAAAATTATCTCTTTGATAATTTTGCATTTATATTGTAAGCAATCGGCAAGCCAAGTGAATTATGTGTCTAAAAGATATTAGAAATATATAACCATCTCTATTTATATATTCAATGTGTCTTAACAAAATATTTAATATGCAGTACATATTCTTTATTATAATTTTTACTGATAAAAAAAGAAATGGAAATGCAAGTGAAAAACGTTTATCTTACGAAAGCTAGTCAGTTTTTTTTTTCCCCTTTAATACATTATTTCTCTTTTAGTACTTTTATTTAGTATTTGAAACTTAAGTGGTTGTGTCTTTCCTTTGCATGAGTGAAAAACATTAAAAAGCGCGTATATTAAAAAAAAAAAAAAAAAAAAAAAAAATTTTTTTTAGAAAATTGTACCAAAAAATCTTTAATATGTTTTTTTATCTAGAATTTTAAACAAAAATATTTGGAAAAACAAGGAATTTTTCTATAAAGTTTGAGTAGATATTCTGAAAGGATTAAAAATATGTTGCAGTTCTTGCACGGCAAAACAAAAGGACACAATGTTGACGCGTATATTCGAGATGTACGGCCGGTTCTGCGCCAGTTATCCCTTGGAGGTAATTGTCACGACCTGCACTTTGACAGTGTGCATGCTCAACATGGACACCGGAACTAGACAGGCGCGCGAAGAAGGCCTATCCGGTGCTACGTACTGTAGCCACAACAGATGCAACACCACGGTAAATATTTTGTAAGCTTTGATTATTCTCGTATGGGCATCAAGTTCTTTTACACCATATTTTTTTACGATATTTTATTAAAAATTAATAAAAATATTAAAGTTATATCAATAATATCAATTGTAATCCACATTGATTATATAGTTTATAATATATTAAATGTTACATTAAAAAAAAAATTAGAATTATTATCTAAAGATATATATTTAACGAAATGATTAATATAACAATTTTATATGAATTGTTTTTATGGTTTTAGTAGAGAAAATTTATAATGTATTTGTGTCCAGCAGCACCTAAAAGCAGCCGACATTGTATTGATGACGATAATACGTTGCTTGGCGATACTATTCATTTATTATCATTTCCGCAACTTACAAAGAATGGGATCTAAATACATTTTAGGTAAAGATATTTATACACTACTTTTATATAAAGTTTTTCTTATTATTTTCATTTTTTCATTTATTTTTACTTATTACGAGCTTTGATTTTAATTTGTCATGTAATTATTTTGTTTTGCAAATCATTTATTTTACGTCGGTCATATTTCCATATGTTAGAGATTGAAATTCACAGAGAGAAAAATACGTAACAATTATGCATATCAGGATTATTCATAAACCGGATCTTCCCAAGCGGCCCGTGAAAGCCTTCGGCGGTGCGAGCAGTGAAAGTCTCGTGGAAAGTGATAGCACAAAGTTCTCCGTGCGGAGTATCGCGCGTTCAATTACTCGAATTTGATTACTGAATTCGCACATGCGAGTTAATACTTAATTGTACGTAATTAATGTGATTACGCTCACGCTAATCCATTTTAATTTGCAACGAGCTCGCGCCGCACGATGTATCCCGCTAACACATTAACGATCGTTAGAAATTTAGACCGAATTATAATTTCACCGACTTTTCGAAATTGGATACTTTCGAACACCCAACTATAATCCTTACATTTGTTTGAAAGAAATGAACAAAACAATCGATCGATTCGTAAGGTCCTTTATTAATTCCCAGCATAATTGAATTCCTCGAAATTATCATCAGTTTCGATCGTTAATATCGATTAATACACAAGTGCTTTTTAATTTGTTATATATTAATTTATTATTATCGATTAACAAGTTTATTAATTTATAATTATTTTTTATTAATTTATATATTAATAATTTATTTTATATATATATATATATATATATACATATATATATACTCAGCAGATTTTTTTCTTTCTTACATATTACAGGTATCGCCGGCCTGTTTTGTGTATTTTCTAGTATGGTGTATACCACCAGCGTAGTGAGTTTCAGCCGCAGCGATATTGCGGACTTGAAGTGAGTATTGTATCATGTACTTATAATATGTAATATCTTTACGTGTAAGATAAGGGTAAAATCTTTTCGCGGTTATATGCAACGTGACGTTATTCTTTTTCCAGAGACGCCTTATTCTTCTTTCTGCTTCTTATCGACCTTTCTAAGGCCGCGACGTTGGCGCAATGCGCACTAAATTCGCGAAGTCAAGAGGAAGTCAAGGCAAACATTGCGCGCGGCATGTCTCTGTTGGGACCGATCATCACCCTGGACACCCTTGTGGAAACTCTTCTGATCGGTATAGGAACCCTATCGGGTGTTAGGAGGCTGGAGATTCTCTGCACCATCGCGTGTTTCGGAGTGGTAGTCAATTATGTTGTCTTCCTAACATTTTATCCGGCATGTTTGTCACTTATATTGGAGGTAGGTACAGTTTGATTTGACGTTTTTTTCTAAAGAGGAGTTCTATATCGGAATTACGCTTTTCTTTTTTGTAATTTCTCTTTTTCTTTAAATCATTCCGCATGTATAGTATATGCGTAATCTATCCTATTTTAAGCGTAGAAAGTATAACACTGTAAAATTGAAGAGCACGAGATTTATAAGCTACGCTCGCTATTCGTTGAAAAAATCCGATATAATGAAAATAATCATGAAATATATATTTTAAAAAGTATACAAATGCTAAATATACATATATAAGATAAATATACAATTTTTTTGATATTCGGAATTTAAATAAGATACGGAATCAAGTTTATTTAAATATAAGAATTTGCAAAAAAAACTTGCAAAAGAACCTCGCGAACCTGGATATTCTGATTTTGATGAAACTTTACACACATGTGGGGGGGATAAATAGATGAACTTAGAAATTTCCAGTTGCGGCCCAAAAACGATTTTAAGAAGTGAAATTATTCCTCATATGTATAGAAAAGCTTTTTGCTTTTTTGATGTATCTCGAAAATTATTCGAGATATTAAAAAATGTTTTATACAAAAATTTCACAGTAAAAACACTTCTATTTAATCACATTAATAAAATGTTGAGGGGGGGTAAATATATGAATTTATAAATTTTCAGTTGCCGCTCAAAAACGATTCTAAGAAGAGAAATCGTCCATCATACGTAGAGTGGCTTTTTGATTTTTTCGATAATCTCGAAAATTATGAGATATCAAAAAATGTTTTATACAAAAGTTTTATCATAAAAATACCTCTATTTAATCACATTAACAAAATCTTGAAAAAAATTTTTTCAAAAATCTTTGACAAAAATTATTTTTTTTTTAGCGAATCGAATTATATGATACTATAAAGGATATTATAAAAAATTCAATGGATGACATATCATTTGCTATGCAGACCGATACTACATTAGAATTTGAAAATCATTGAGACTAAAACTTACCTGATGTAGAATTTGTCGCAGCTGACAAAATAAAAGAACTTGAAGAAACTAATGAAGATGAGGGAGAAGATATTAAAATCGTTTTTAGACAGCAACTAAAATTTCTAAATTCATCTATTTGTTCCCCTTAAATGTGTGTAAAGTTTCATCAAAATCAGAATTTCCGGATTCCGAGATTCCTTGTTAGTTTAAAAGTATTACTAGGACTTGAAAAAAGATTTCAAAATCATAGGTCAAAGGCAAATACTCCAATATTATACAAACGATAAAAACTATTTTGTCACATATGAAAATATTATTATTACAGCTTTCTCGCGGAAATAATAATATGGGCCGATTGAGTGCGGACAAGATATTCATAATGCAGCCGTTAAACGAAGAGGATCAGAAGCCGAATCCCGTGGTGGAACGAGTCAAAATGATCATGCTCGCCGGTTTATTTATAGTACATGCCAATAGATACATTTATAGGTATTTACATTATATCATCTTGCTATGATAACGCAACGAATTTTTTTGCTCCTCAATACACGAGCTTTAAAAACTTTAAGAAGGCGGTTGTATACGACAATGTAATATCGTATACATACACGCGGCGAAGCAGGAAACCGTGGCAAGAGAAGCTATCGTAAATCTGACCCCATTTTTTTTATGCTTACGCCGCTTTTGTCGAACACCGTGTTTGTAACGCCTAATTTCTACTTTGGGGGTCAGGTTCATGACAACGCGTTAACATACGTAGAGATATACATCTCTATTCAATGAAAAGTCTCAATATTCAATGAAGCTTTTCGTGGAATGGATCTTATCGCTAAGAAGTTTGGACGTTTTCAAAGGGTTGTCGGTATCGTGATATGAACGGGATGTGAGCTAGCTCGCTTATCGCGCGGAAATGTTACAAATACTTTCATCTGTTTTCTCGTTAACTTTTAAATGAATGTTTGTGTGATGGAGATACAACGAAATCGATAGCACCACCATTGAAAATTATTGTTTATCGTTTTCTTGGGAAAAAGGATTTTATGACAGTTTGATTCTTTATTTGAAGTTGACGAAATCGTAAATATAAAAATTGCAAGAATCGTTTTAAATAAATAAAATATTCTCGTGTGTATTAATTCGGATATAATTCTGATATGCCGCGATTCTACTTTTTTTGTACAAGAAAAAAAATAAGTCTTCTGCAAAATTTCATTTTTATATAATAATTACGATACTCTTTGTTGTGGTACGACAATATTTTATACAACTGTACAATTCGTGTTTTGAAATATTATATTAAGTGCTACGTTTTTTTTATACAAAGTTCTTATGAATGATAATGTGTTTACGCATTTTAATATTGCATGAACGTTAATAATAAAAAGCATGTACAAAAGATCGATAGTCGTCTATACAAAGTAAAATGAGAATCCAAAAATAAGTGGCACTATGGAGAAGAGGCAATGAATGCAGAATACTTTACGTTTCTTTGTCCGTTTATTACTCGTCGAGTTAATATTTTAGTTTAAGAAAAGATATTGTCGCAATCGTTTCGTGTTTGTTTCAATAAAAAAACAGAATTGATTATAATTAATTATAATGTAATTAATGTAAAGCAATGTGATGTAATTACAAATCGTGTATGTAAAACATAGTCTTTATAGCAGAATTTTAATGATTTTAATTATAAATATTCACAATATTACAGTTTATATAACTGCAATTGTCATTTCGTTAAAATTACATTTACAATTTTTATATTGCATGGACAAAAATAACTGGAATATAATGGCAAACTTATGCATGTTCATAACTATGCATTAAGTGACATGATCGCACAATTTTGTATATACATTATATGTATATATAATTATTTGAATTGAATTATGTATTAATTTATATCTCATTGCTATCCTCCGTTGCAGCCGCTGGTCTTTCAAGGGTGAAAAAAACGAGTACGCGCCGAAAATAACGACGATATCCACAGAAAAGGCAATGTTAAACAGTTCCGATCATAACAAAAGCTTCGGAGTAGAGGAATCCCTGATGAGTTGGCTGATTCCCAGCGCGGAGTATGTCGTGATATTAATTTTGCTACTGGCGTTGGTCGTAAAGTTCATCTTCTTCGATAGAAGCGACATGATTGCCAAACGATTAAGATTCCAACGGGAGAAGAGAGAAGCGGAAGAGGAAGCGGAGAGTCATCACGATGGCTCCGTCAGTCCGGATACCATGAACATGTCGTTGCGACAACGATTCGGCATTC
>NW_021848930.1:307693-322836 GCF_003651465.1 Formica exsecta | reverse complement strand
CATTCCAACGTTGTCGGCGATTCAACAGCCGGTCTTTCCTCTATCTGGCGTTGGCGGTGGATGGATTGAGGTTGACAATGATGCCTATGTGGAATATACCGACAAGGAGGTGCAAACTGACGCGATATATCACGGCGTGAACGAGTCGATTGGCGAGAACGATTTATCGCTGAAAACATCTCAAACTCCTAGAAGTGTAGAAGACTGTCTTGAAATATATAAGTCTGAGGTAAGAATTATATTTTTTTATTCTCTTATATTATTACTATAATATTATACATAATTCTGTAACGTTCACATGGAAACTGAATACATTATTTTGCTGGGAAAAAGAGATGAGCTATTCAAAATATTTAAAGCAGGCAGCCTGTAGTGCATCTTCTCTGCCTATCTGTTCATTAAAGACCAGATTGTTCATTTCAACGTTTTCCTTTGCAGCTCGGAGCCAACGTGTTAACGGACGAGGAGGTGATACAATTAGTGCATCATAAACACATAGCTGCATATCAGCTGGAAAAAGCAGTGGGCGACATGGAACGCGGCGTTGGTATTAGACGTCTTCTTGTGAGCGCCGCCGGTAACTTCACCGAGGAGATGGCCGATCTGCCATACAAGAATTATGACTACAACAAAGTACTAGGTTCCTGTTGCGAGAACGTGATCGGCTATTTACCGGTGCCGGTTGGTATCGCCGGACCATTGCTGATAGACGGTCAGTTGTATCATGTGCCGATGGCTACGACCGAGGGTTGCCTAGTGGCGTCCACGAATCGTGGTAGCCGCGCGCTCATCAAATGCGGCGTGACTAGTCGCATAGTGGCTGACGGCATGACTCGCGGACCGGTGGTGCGATTCCCAAACATCGTACGCGCGAGTGAGGCGATGTCGTGGATGCAACAACCGGATAACTTTCAGGAGATGAAGAGAAACTTCGATCAAACCAGTCGCTTCGCCCGCCTGACGAAGATCCATGTGCGGATTGCCGGTCGACATCTATTCGTACGTTTTGTCGCCAAAACTGGCGACGCCATGGGTATGAACATGTTGTCAAAAGGCACGGAGAAATCCCTACAGATGGTGCAGACCCACTTTCCGGACATGGAGATACTCTCCCTCAGTGGAAACTTTTGCACTGACAAGAAACCCGCGGCCGTTAATTGGATCGAGGGCAGGGGTAAAAGCGTGGTATGCGAAGCGATCGTACCTGCGGATATCGTGACTAATGTGCTGAAGACATCGGTGCATGCGCTGGTCGACGTCAATATCAGCAAGAACATGATCGGCTCAGCCGTGGCAGGCAGTGTAGGCGGCTTTAATGCTCATGCCGCCAATATTGTTACCGCGATCTTTATCGCTACCGGACAGGATCCCGCGCAGAACGTTGGTAGCAGTAATTGCATGACGTTAATGGAACCGTGGGGCACCGAGGGTAAGGATCTATACGTGTCGTGCACGATGCCTAGCATAGAGATTGGCACGGTGGGCGGCGGTACAGGTCTGCCGGCACAAGGCGCGTGCTTAGCGATGCTGGGGGTGAAGGGGCCGCATGTCGCGGTACCTGGTGAGAACGCCAGCCAACTCGCCCGAATTGTTTGCGCTACTGTGCTCGCTGGCGAACTATCTTTAATGGCCGCGCTAACGGCCGGACATTTGGTCAAGAGTCATTTGAGGCATAACAGGTACGTGGTTTATGGAATATCTAAATTGAGGAATTAAATGTAATAATGGTGAAAGCCGATTATTATTACATTGTGGATAGCTAGCTATGATAAAATAATTATATTATTAATATAACAATTTTTCCTGATATTCCATAGTATTAATAACATTAAGATGTTTAAATGAAAATACTTACTCCCCAAACTGTTTTAAACTCACATTTTTCAAAAGAAGACTTAAAATTAAAATATACAATGTTCCTTTCTCATAAAAATATCGATTTAATACAGAAGTTTGAATGATAGAATGAGTTATTCGATTTTGAACGCAACGACTAGTTCAGTTAATTTATTAATGTATTATTAATTATTAATAATTAAATATATGCTCCTTTCTTTCTCGTAAATATAGAATTATTTAGTTATTAATTTACTTCAAATCTCATTTTGCAAATGAATCGCATATTTTGCTCTGTTTGCAGATCATCTATTCTAGTTAATAACTCGATGAATACAACTCACAGCGGCGGTAATGGCGACAGCAACAAATTAACTGTGCCAAGCGTTTTGCCATCCTCGCAAAATCTTTGCGCTGACTTCACACAGAAATCTTAGCGTTAAGCGGCAGGATGTACGTTTCCGTAATCTCCGTGGAAAACAAACTATAGTCTGCGCATTGTTTCGCACCTGCCTCATATCCCAAAGAAACAATTATTTAAGTATGCATGTTTCTGCTGCACGCGAG
The DNA here is from genome assembly GCF_003651465.1 of Formica exsecta. Classification (NCBI taxonomy): domain Eukaryota; kingdom Metazoa; phylum Arthropoda; class Insecta; order Hymenoptera; family Formicidae; genus Formica; species Formica exsecta. Next base: position 320,433 of record NW_021848930.1, on the reverse strand, counting down.
ATGTAGGTCGAACTATAATAGATATTACAATATGTATGTGCATATATATGTACATGTATGAAAAGAGAAGTGTTCTGATAGAAATGATCAACTTTATCTCTAGATGCTATAATGTAAATAATAAATTTTCTGATTGCGTTTCGAAATCTGCAGTGGATTCAGGATTCAAAATTCGTACGTGAATTAAATCTCAAATTTAAAAAACTGCCGATGAAGCTAATCGTAGAAACTACAAGAGATATATAGAACAATAAAAATAAATTATATAAAATTTGCATCTATTATTTCTATATATTATAACGACACATAAATATTGTAATTTTATAGTCACAGATTTCATTGAATATAGTATAGGAGGTCCGAACGAGATCATATTTATCTCGATAGATTTCAAACATCTGATACAATAACGATAACATGTAATAACATATGTTTTCCTAGCTGTCCTAGGTCTCAATTAAAGATTACACAATTGTGGCCAGTTCAATGCGACTATTTATCTCTTTAAACTTTTACTTGAAGGACCAGACATACTCAGTTGTATATGCTCATTTGTATTGCGATAATGAATAGCAAGACAAATGTATAAAAGAATTAAATAAAATTTAATTCAAAGATTAGCTTTCCGTGTGATATCGAAAATATCGCTTGAGTAATGTCTTCTGAAAAATAGCATAGACTTTTAATTTTTAGTGAAGTTAATAGAGGAAACATAAAATGCATCCAAATACACGAGAGAAAATTTGAAAACTAGGAATAAGATTAGATAGAATCATTATAAAAACAATATATCTTGTGAAATTATTCTATTTTTATGCATTTGAAGGTGTATGTAAGTGAAGATTAATGTTATGCGCGCGACTGTCTCAAGTAAAATAATGTTTGAAAGTTGTATACGAAGTATAATCGTTATATTATTATGCAATCATTAAAAATTATAAAGTGATAAATAGAAATGCGCTAAAAAGAACTGAATTACTAGGCTTCAAATACCTCGTAAATTTAGTATGCGTTTAACACATTGAATGTTGTTAAAACCTTAATTAAGAATTTAAAAAATTTAACTGTGTGTATAAGATAAACCGTTTTATTTAACTTTATTTTGTAAAGTAATAAGAGTTGTATGAATCAAATAACCCTCAACGAGGTATAAATATCATGTACACAGCCCTAATAAGTTTCCGAGAGAAAACCGATTTCGAGAAACTTATCTATAAATTCGTAGAAAGTTCGAGCAAAAATTATATCTTCGTATAAAATGATATTAATGATATTAAATATACATTAATTCGTATAAAATGATATTAATGATATTAAATATACATTAATTCGCATATTCTACTGTGTTCTAATGTTCACATTTTTTCGTATGTTTCTTCATAACCGCACATTGTACAAGTATGCGTATAAGTATCATCCTCTTCATTATATGTATCTTCCCCAAACTTGTGAGTGTGAGATGCTTTTGTCGTCTTATCGTACAATGAGCTTCTCACTTGCATTCGCAGCTGTTTGATCTTTATTCCCATGAAACATAAAATTTCTTTTAGCATCAAGAGATGAGATATATATTAAAATCTCAATTTATAAGAACAAGGTACCTTTTTGTTGAATTTTTTTATCTTGGCTCCCTCTCGCTTCATATCGCGAGCTTCTTTCTCTTTCAGCAGATTCTCCTCCGAACCCCATACTTCTAAAGCTCTTTGCTCTATCTGCAAATGAAGATACAACTTCATCTCGCCCCAATTCACATTGTGAGGATTCTTTCGCACAATATACTTCAACACGGGCTCCCGCTTATCGAGATCACAATCTTTCAGTAAGTATTCTTGTTTAGCTTCTGTTTTGGTAATTAAAGAATGCTTTCCCTCTTTATCTCTAGAGTAATGTGTAATGATATAATAATTGCAATTTTTCGAGATTATTAACAGATATATGCAGAAAAAAAGATAAAATTTGATGGCATCGTTTATTTTAAATGCTTTTATCATACCTGCACTTATCACAGACAGCCAGATCAAATGTTTGAAAAAGATATGAATCCCCAAATTTCTGTTGGCATTCCTCACACTCGTTAAATTTACCGATAACAGGTTCTGGCTCTGTTCTAATCTTCAGCTAATTAAATAAATGTGCAATATTGTAAACTCCGTAACAATAATGTATAACCATATACATATATATATATATATGTATATATATATATATATGTATATAAAATATGTTTTTATACCATTTGTTGTTCTAATTCATCATTTTCTTCTATCAGGAAGCCTCCACCACTATCGATAACACGCTGTCCTTGAAGTTTTAACGATCTTCCTTTTATTGACTCGCTGTTTTCTCTACAACCATATTATTGATTACAAGCATATTATTCAAGCATATTTTTAAAGACAATGAGTTAATCTTATACAAAATTTTCAAAAATTTGATTATTGACAAGGAAAGATTGTTTCTCATTCAACTCTTACATAATATAATTCTTTTATATATATATGCTTGTCGTATACCTTGTATATGGATGAGTTACAATCTTAGATTTTTTTAACAAAAGTGCTCTCTGACGATTCCTTTCAGCTCTCTCTTTAAGCTGCTTTTCCATATCCACGTTGCTTCCATTTTTAGTAGAATCACTTTCTATATTTACTGATGTTGTGCTAGCCATTCTCTTGTAAATTACCAAATTTGCATGTATATATTTTATGTCAATTATATATATATTTTAAAAGAAAAATATTTTATTTTAAAATAAGCAAATGTATTCTGTTTTCCTATATATATATTCCTATATATAAAAATATTCAAGGGTATTACATTATATAAACATATTAGCACATTTAAATGATAAGCATTTTCTAAATAAACAAATTGGTCAACAGAATTCTAAAATAAAAAACGGTTGCCTTCTTTTATAAACTAAAGAATGTCTTTATCTCGTAAAAGTTATTTAGCACATGTATCTCTGCATGTTTGTATAAATAAAGAGGTTATTACTCACCAATTTCAAGTTTAAAATTCTATGACGTACGGCGAAAAAGGACGCTAAACCAAAGATTCAATTTGTATAGGATGAAAATTATAATAATCAATTGAATTTTTTTGTTATATACGATCTTTCGGCATATTCGTACTAATTGACGTTTGTTTATTCATATACTCTTGTAATTTGCAATTCCCTAAAACTTCTATTCGAGCATTGAAGATAAATAAAGCGAAGAATATTGTAGATGCAAGCAACACGCACAGATTACAGATCTATAGTTACACCCACTTGCACTTTATGCACTTTATGCACTTGAAATACACGTGACTTGCTGATGAATGACATAAAAGGGGTGCGTTTGGGAAGCATTCTTTTGAGCGTGTTACCCGAATACAGTAAAAAATGTAAATCGTAAAATTAAATTTCCATAGAATTAAAAAAGAATTTGCTTTATTTATAAAAATAAAAGAATGTTTCGTTAAAAAAACATCTATTTACAGAATATGTTATTTTTTGAAAAGAATTTTAAAAGTTTCTATATATATATATAACATTTTTAGAGAAATTGTAGATTTTAATATTTTTTTTCTATTATTTGGAATTAATACTAATTTGTTGGTCAATACATATATTAACAAGCCAAATTATTCTCTATTAATTTCCGAGGCTTTTGGATGTTCTGTTTAGATATTTTGATTTATAATCGGAGTAGGTTCATATAGAAGAACACGTAATACGGCTTAAAATATAAGGCATAAAACGCACATTTATTAAAATTGACAACTTATTCTTTCTCTATCGCCAAAACCTAAAAAACCATACAGTACAGAATATCGCAGCGATATTGCGGCAATATTGCTGCAATGTTCTGCGCTGTATGGATTACAATATTGATCTAGAATTTTTTAACTTAGAATAATAGTTTCTTATGTCTACATTGCAGAGTCGCATGTATACAGATTCACAATCAGGAATTGAATAAGTTTACTCAGATTTTCTGTACATGATGTTGAGCGACCATTGTCAAGCTTCCATCGCACTGATATTTCGAATACAATAACTGTATTCGTGAATATTCGATATATTGATACTTTGAATATTCACGTATACAATACAATTATTTACAAAATGCATGCTATGTCATAGACTAGATAGATTGCTGTTAAAGAGACTGACACACATTATATAGAAATTATATTTGTGAAATTATCCTATAAAATTACTGCATTATAGCAATGCTCATAGACTACTTAATTATTAGAAAAATATCGCGTGAAATAAAAAAATAAATATAAACGGTGTGATAAGCTAATGTAATATATCATATATATCATTTGAAATAATCTAGAAGATATAAAATTATAAAATATCGACTTCTTTTATCGCGAATCATAATTTACAGTTGTGCTTGCAGAATCGCTAAGAGAAAATAATTTGTATTACCTTATTTTGGTGGAAAAGTAAAACTCATCATAAACTTCCATGTCTCACATATTATATGTAGTTTTGCATATTAAAATGTATTGACGATTACGAAAATAATTTCGAAATATAAAAGAATATTTTTAATTATTTGTTATGATGATAAAATACTGTCCCCGCGTTCTGAACACGTGCTGGCAATTAATTGCACGTTTAATATGCGTATTCTTCTGTATTCTGATGTTACAGAAGAATGCGCCGACGATTAAAATAATTCCTTCAATTCTTTTTGCCATAAAATTTCCGATTCAGTAGATACAAGAGCAGATTCACGTTGACTTTCGCTCTGCCGAACATGTCCATATAGGAGCGACCTTCATACTGCAGCTCGAGCAATTCCTGTATACTAATGTCGAGTTTTTCCAGTTCGACGCCCATGAACTTGCAGCGCACAGAGAAAACGCCATTGCGCTCCGTCGGGCTTATTTCAAATATCACGTTTTTCATCTCCGTTGGGCTCAGGGTCTGATCGACCTCCATCAACACGCCTTTCTCTTGCAGCTTCCAGGCAGAGTATTTGACCGTCATTTTAGATCGCAGTTTGGACAAGGTATGAGTGTCCTTTTGCATCGCTTGATACGCGCGAAGCGAACTCTTCCCTCTGTGCAGATTCTGAAGGCAACCTCTTATGTACTCATTATAGAATTCGACTTGTTCCTGATAATATCTCGTTTTCTCGTCTAATCGCATCTTGGTGGCGCGCAGCGTCTGCAACTCCTTATCCCTCGCAATACGATACTTGTTCTTGTTGCAAATATCCCTCGCTATCGCGGTCACGATCGTTTGATAACCGTCCACACGGGTCACCCATCCTTCTAGCTCGAGTTTATTGAGATACGCGCGCAATTGCATCTTGCAATCATTTATAGACGAGCTCTCGCGAATTGTCGCCGACACGGATGAATAATCAAACTTCGCGCACATTGGAGAAGAAGTGATCTCCAGGGATTCTATCAGAGTCGGTTTTTTCAAGAATGAAATAACCGAGACAAGCAATTCTTTTGCCTTCACAAAGAGATTGTTCAGATTCGTGTCGTCGTTTCGTGGCACTTGAAATTTGTTTGTCAGTACTAGACATACCTCTTGCTTGCTATATCGCGCCAAATTCATCTCGTACACCGCGTTGGATATTCCTAATAACGATGCCACAGTTGGCACCTGTCCTAGATCGTCCAACAAATCGTGCAAAGGATTGGATGGATCCGGCGCTATCACGTCTTCATATCTCAACATCAGGGCATGTATCTCGCATATTTCTTGCAAAGATACACATATCTCTGGACTTTGTATAAGCGTGGCCTCCGTATATTCATGAATATCAAAGTGCTCTTCGAGGTCCTCCACTTGACAGCAATATCGAAAGAAGTCTTTGAACTTTTCATGGCAGGCAATTATAAAGGGATTCAAACATTCCAAGTGCGGTGCCTCCTCGCCGAAACCCTTCTTCGAAGTGGAGAATTGCAACACTTTGGCTATACTGGCTAAATTCTTCCTTTGGCAGGAGGACAAAGATCTGTCGACTGGTAACGTAACGATGTCGAAGGTATCCGGTGCTACAATTGCGGCGTTGATGAAGTGATAATAAATCAAATTACCAACAGCCTTCAGGATATCCTTTTCGGGAGCAAGCGGAAACTTCTCCGTTAGCGAGCTGTAGAGGACCTTCGACACATATAACATCCCGTAAGGAATCAGATCGCGGGATCTCGTTATCCTGTTGAGAAACTCGAGAGAGATCTTCTTCAACTGATTTATCGCTCTCGTAAGCGATTCCTGGACTGGTATATGTTTCAGCGCCTGTTCCTGAGACACCGTGTGAGGCATATCCAGAGACTTACCAGACTCCATTTCCAGCTGATTTCGCCAGAGCTTGTATATATCTACCGGATTCGTCTCCATGCACAGATCCTTTTCCTCCAAAACCTTCTCAATCAACGAACCGACGATTTGCTTCAATGATACCTGACCATTAAACTGTTTCGCGTAATTGACCACCATCTCGCGAACCAGCGGCTTGCCAGTCAATACGTCGGAGGGCTGATGACAATTGCAGTTGATCTCCTCTTTCAATGCATAACCAAAGAGTTTCAGCAATAAATAGTCTTCCCTTGTGTTCGATCCGAAATTGAATAATGTCCAGATGATGTTTTTCAGGAACAACTTGTTGGATTTGTTACTAGGTGGTAAGTATAACAGTTTGGAGAGATATTGCGGATTCGTTTGCAGTGCATAGAACAGGTGTTGATAGCCCTCCAACATTTTACGACCTTCCTTCGTTAACGATTTAAGACCCTTGTGTGGTGTTGCGGCGGGATCGCATGAAATGCTTTGATTCTTGTTCGCATTTTGTTCCTTTGCGAGAGTATCCAAGCTCTTGCCGTGCGCTACTACGTCCTACATAAATATATGTGAGATGTTTTAGTTAAAATTTTGATTGCATAATTGACTAACAATAAGCTTTGGAAGGAAATGTACCTGTAATGCTATTCTGTTCTGTATCAATAATCCTATTTTAATATACATGTTATTCAATTGCTCCGACAAATTCTGATTGTGCCTTATACATTGAACGACCTCGTGCTTTAATTTCTAAAACAAATGACCATGAGAGCAAATTTTATATTGCTACAGTATTTGATATTGATACAATATGTGTAAATAATACAAAAATCAACGTACTTGTAATTCTAAATCCTTGTCGTAATCCTCCGCGCTAAAACCTAATACTGTCGAAAAATGCCTGACCACAGGGAATGATGGTTTCTCCGAGCGCAATAACGCGTGAAAGGCTTTTCTCGATGCTCGACCACGCCATAAAGCTTGTATCTTTATTATCTTGTCTTCCTATAATTAAGAAACATTTTATGAATATAAGTTGTAATTTAGTGATAAGAAATGCAATTGTTAAAATACTTAATCAAAAGTTAACTTCAAAGAAGAGTTTACCTGTTTCTTATATCGATTTAATTTATCATTCTTGTTATTTCTTTTAACATTTAATAACTTATCCTGATGTAATTTATCATTTTTATTTATTTTTGTATTTAATAATTTATTATGATGTAATAATGCATTTAATTGCCGCTCTCTTTCTTTCAGGAATTTATGATATCGGTTACGTTGTCTGATGCCTCTCCACCATGCTTGTATCATGACAATACTCCTTACATTATCATTGATATAAGCATATCTATCAGCAATCTTTTTACGTAATAGATATCCCCTAATCCAACTTTGAAATCTAATAAGTAACTTTTCATCGTACATTACATAATTTTTCTGACGTTTCTCTATTACAACAGATTTAATTGTTTCCTACAAATATAAAACAGAGAATTGTTAGCAATGTGTATCTTTAATTAGGCATAAAACTCAGAAAGAACACATACGTACATTTATATCATTTATAGTGAGATGATAAGTTTTCTTAATATCTGCAGGACATTCCCATGCATAACTTTTGCTTTTTAAATCGATATAAACTTCATTTCTCTCATTGGTCATATACAAAATATATGGGCAACTATGTATTTTACACTGCAATCAAAGTATATTAAATAATGATTATATAATTTTATACCCAAGATGTACATTTTATTTTTTTTATATATAAAAAAAATATTTTATACCTTCCGCTCTTGTAATTGCCGCAATGCTAGAAAACATCTCTTTTGACATTCTTTAGTAAGCTCTTTAAAATTTTCAATCATATCAAAGCTTTTACAGCACTTGAGAGCTTCTGTCATATTATTATCTTGTACATAGATGTTGATATTGTATAAAAATTCAATCACTATAAATAACGAAATAGATTAAGATAATTTTTATCTATTATATGATAAGTTTTAGTTTAATAATCAACAAATGCGATCGATTCCGACGTACCGTTTTCGATTTTTTCAATTTCTGATGTAACTGTTTTTGCTACAGTTTTAATGTCATCCAACCATAACTCAGATCCGTCAGAATCTTTCTCAATTAAACGCTTTTTAAACATCTTTAAATAAAGCAAAGCATTGTGCGAAACCTTGGGTATATTATATTTGTCAGTTATCATTTCTAAGGCTCTCATCATGGTCTCATGATCGTTCGTCACTATAGCTTGATTTATCTGCTGTAAAATCTTTATAACTGTTTAAAGAAAATTATATAATATTAATTCTCAATAATATTTGATATATAAAAATGTAGTCACATGTATCATTAGTGCGATATTCATATTCTACCTTCAAAACCTTCGTCGTACTCTGCATTCACTGTATAGATGCATTGTTGAATGTCGCTATAAGTTAATAAAGAACATTCTTGGGACGTTTTTAGTTTCACCTGTCGAAACGTCGCTAGTGTCTGAGCATACTTTACTTTATTTAATTCATCCAATCCCTATAATGATTATAGCACTATGTTAAAACAGCTTGTTTCTATATGTCAGTGAAAATAATTATAGATTCTTGTGTAAACTTACAGATAAATATACATCAGGATCTGACAGCTTTTCATAAACAAAATCTGGATTTTCCGTGTCCACTGCTTTGGTAATAGCAGCTATAATGGATAATAGACGTACACTAGTCACTATGTCATTATAAATCAGATCAGTCTGTCAGAAACAAAATCGTTGCTATTAATGGAAAAGTTGGTCGCAATAACAGTAAATAAAAAAAGAAAAATAATAATATTTAAATGTATTGTCAAATCTTGGAAAAAAATGTTTCAAATTTTCCAATTCCTGGAATTTACAGAAAATTAGAATTGAAGCATTTTTAAATACAAATTTAAAATAAATTTGTTTATTACATGAGTTTCTTAATATTCCCTACTCGTTGAATCATGGAAAAAAATTAACTATTTAATTTTTAAGTAGATTCAAAAAAGTTAACGAGAAAAAAATGGAACGCTTTCACATAAAATAAATATTTGATATTGCATAAGATTTTTACTCTTTTATTTCTAAGAAACAGAAAGATGATATAATATGTATGAACTTACTTGAGATTCTGTACGATCATCTTTCATCTCCTGGTAATACAATGGAACCGCATACTCATCAATGCAATGAGAGATTTCCAAATAAGGACTTTTTAAAATCTCATAAAATTTCTCTTTATCTGCAGATTCTAAAGCCATGTTCAGCAGCTTTATAGTTTTCTCTCCTATAATATAAATCAGCATTCTATTTCATAGTCATTAAAAAAAAAAAAAACCATTTATAGAAATTTTGTTAAATAATATTAACGTTTGCGGCGTCGCTGCGCATTCTCGTTTCCTTTGTCAATTGCTCTCTGAAATGTGTCTGTCCAGTACTGAATGCTTTCAGATGCATACGTATCGTTCCACGGTTCTTCATTCAATACCAGCATGAGTTGTTCTTTGTAATCTTCAACATTCTCAGAAACTATATTCTGCGAAATAATATTTACAATATTAATTAAATCTCTTTTTTTTTAATATGCAAATAGTTTATATTCAAAAAATTATATCTTCCTATACCTTGAAGGGTAATACTGATACTCCTAAAGCAGTAATTAATTCAGCATTGTCACGCAATACAGATGAAACAATAACTTTCAGGGCAGAGGAAGCTGAAATATATTTTGGCACAATAACAAATTAAATCACATACAATTTGGCAATAATTATCAAAATTTGTATTTCATAATACTTATTCACCATTCACATAATTAATGTGTCCTTGTATTTCTGCTTGTGTTAATAGCTCATCATATACATCTGCTACATAACTATCATTGAGAGACTGAATAACATTGTATTAATAGAAAGATTAATGAAAGATTAATAAAATTATTAAAGTGAATATAAACATACAAAATTATGCAAATAATATAATCACATACTCTATTAAGTGACGCCTCTGTTTTTGCACTTTTAGCAGCCAATAATGCTTCGGTATATTCCTTGATATAAGCAGATTTAATGTTATTTAATTGTGCCTCTTTACTTTGAAGTGCATATAGAATTTTATCGTTCTCCTGAAAGTATACAGATTAATTGGTAATATGCAAAATTATTTTGTGAAGAAATTACTTTGTAGTTAACATAAAAGAAGCGTACATTATCTATCAGAGCTTGATTAATTGCAATCACAGCAGCATGAAGAGCAGCTGTGTCTGTAGCAATACTGTTTGTCAATAAACCACCTATTTTTTGGAAAGGGGGCAATTGAATGCCATATTTTTGCAGTTCTTTACTAACTGCATCTATCTCTTCATCTAGAATAAGCACATAACAATTGTTACAAAAATTGCACATAAAAATATAACTATAATTATCTTTCACACATCCAAGTAAGACATTTTATTTATTTTATTGTAATATCCTTGCATTTTCTAAATAATATTGCAGAGAACAAAGTACATACCAGAAAAATTTACTTTTCCATATAAATCTTGCATTGGTGGTGCTTTACCTAATTTAAATAAGTGTGTGCTAAGGGCATGAAGGCAATATATTACTCGTGGCATATTCTTTTTGTCATATATATCTGTTGTTTCCGGTAGGAATGTCTGTAAAAAGCAAATATATTGATAAATGTATCAATGTAAACAAAAAGTCCATATTTGTATTGTACTAATAAAACATTCTCTTTTTTTATGATTATTATATAAGCAAGCACACACACCAATGGTAACTGCGTAGATACCAAGCATTTGAGAAAATAATTTATATTATCCGTGTGACGAAATTGCAATCCTACAGCTTTGTATCTGCGCTGTTCAGTGTCATAGATTTTATTCAATGGTAAAATATTAGGTGCCATAAAATGGCCGAGTTTAGCCAGATATACTCCATTGCGAAGATTCTCCTCCAGCTCGGTTGTTGGAGGTAATAATTCTCTCAAACAAGCTTCCATCCATCTACAAATAATTTTCATAAATTTCAATATCTTTTTTACTTTAAAAAAATATATCTAAAATATATATCTCTTTTATATTAATGTATTACTTCTTCGCTCCTTCCAGGTAGCAGAGATACTCATATGCCAATGTTTTTCTGCGTTGTTCATCCATTTTTTCTGCAGATTTCCCCACATCTTCTTCTAAAATTCATTCATGCAATCGTAAACATTTGTATTTAATCGAAATATACCACGCATTTATACATATAAATATCGCACATTTAAACTATCACTTTGTAATGTCAATGTCACAGTAATGTTTTTCTCAAAGCTTGTACTTATCCGCTTTGCTGTTTCCAAATAACCAGCACATAATTATACATGTATACACGTGTATAATTATAATTAATTATACGTGTATAAATGCAAATTTATCAATTTTACTGATCATTTATATTTATATTTATTGACCCTCAAAACTAACGAGTGTTTATAGAGAAGCCCAAGATTTATTCGTATATGAGAATGCAGAGACATATATTTATTATTAATTAACGAAGTGAGATTATAGATTATCGATCTTCTTACCTTTTCCATCTTCCGTCGAAACGTCAGCCGTGTCGATCATTCTGAGAACGAACAACTGTCACACACGAAAAGCCGGAGAGTGCAACAGGTGAAAAACAAATCGAACAATACGTTACACTCTCTCGAATTCAAATATGTCATTCCGCGGCAGCACTGACGACAGTGCTGACAACGATGCGAAACGAACAGTCACGGTGTATATCGAATACCTAGATAGGAAACGAAACAAAAAATTGTGTAAATTAGAAACTTGCACATTGCTTCCTCATCATTTTATTTCGTTCACAAAGTTTAAGCTCCTTACAATAAGCGGGTTTTTCAATATTGGCTTCCTCATAGAGGAAACTTTCACCGATCCTCATTAAATTTAATACCAACCATCCTTTAATAATATTCTATTCATGTAAAAAAATTTAACTCGATATCAAAAAATTTGCAAAAGTTAGAGCGTGTATAGACATTTCTCAAAAAATTTGCAAAAGTTAGAGCGTGTACAAACATTCCTCAAAAAATTCAAAATTTTATAAAAAATGAACCCTTTCACCGATCCTCACCAAATTCAATACCAACCATCCTTTAATGATACTTTATTTATGTAAAAAAATTTAACTCGATATCTAAAAATTTGCAAAAGTCAGAGTGTATTTTTCAGAAAATTCAAAATTTTATAAAATATGAACCCTTTCACCGATTCTCAACAAATTCTCGAACTCAATACCAATCATCCTTTAATGATACTCTATACATTTTAAAAAATTTAGCTCGATATCTCAAAAATTGCGGAAGTTAGAGGTTGTACAATGTACATTCCGTACATACATACATACA
>NW_021848930.1:298624-307643 GCF_003651465.1 Formica exsecta | reverse complement strand
CATCCTTTAATAATATTCTATTCATGTAAAAAAATTTAACTCGATATCAAAAAATTTGCAAAAGTTAGAGCGTGTATAGACATTTCTCAAAAAATTTGCAAAAGTTAGAGCGTGTACAAACATTCCTCAAAAAATTCAAAATTTTATAAAAAATGAACCCTTTCACCGATCCTCACCAAATTCAATACCAACCATCCTTTAATGATACTTTATTTATGTAAAAAAATTTAACTCGATATCTAAAAATTTGCAAAAGTCAGAGTGTATTTTTCAGAAAATTCAAAATTTTATAAAATATGAACCCTTTCACCGATTCTCAACAAATTCTCGAACTCAATACCAATCATCCTTTAATGATACTCTATACATTTTAAAAAATTTAGCTCGATATCTCAAAAATTGCGGAAGTTAAAGGTTGTACAATGTACATTCCGTACATACATACATACAGACATTTAAAAAAAAATATGATTTTCTGGCGTTTTGGTAAATTCTAAATACATTGACATGGAAAACTAAAAAAAAATTTTCACGAAAACAAAGCTTCCTCTATGAGAGAGCAAAAATCGCGGCATGTGTCAAAACCGGAAGAGAAAGACGTCGGAGAGACTCTTCGTCGCGAGATGGCGCGGCGGACGGTCTAATCGGACGGAGGGCATGTGACGCCGACCGGATAGGTATGCTACATACCCTCAGACATGCATATATACATACATCTTCGGCCTAAGGGTGGGTCTGTCCTTCGTGCGGGAGGGGTCGCGCGGCCGCGAATCAGCGCCGTGAACGTCGCTTCGGGTCCGCTCTCGCGCGAGTTGCAAGGGCGGTGATCGGTGATCCGCGTGCGATACACCATCCGATCGCTCGTGTGATCCCGGTGCATCCTGGTGCACATCTTATTTTCTCGCCGACGACGAGGACGAATCGAAAACGGATGGAACGTGGGTCGCTCCTTTCCTGATTCTCCGCTTCTGTCAGTAATAGAGAAAGAGAGAGAGAGAGAGTGACGGAGACATTCACACGAGCCCCCCCCGGTACGTAGGTACCGCTCCAGTCGTTCATGGCTGCGGCTCGGGGTGGGGGAAAACAAGCCCTGTAACGACGTAAGATCCCAAAAGCTTTATGCAGGAATATGTCAAGTTTAAAAATCGGTAAGTCCGGCCGGCATTTATATATGTATACATTTACCCGCTTCTTGCGCTCCTCGCACGATCCGTAGCGCGTAGGTTGTGTCACGTCGCTTGCCTGTTTCTCTTTCTATTTATGTAAAAAAATTTAACTCGATATCTAAAAATTTGCAAAAGTCAGAGTGTATTTTTCAGAAAATTCAAAATTTTATAAAATATGAACCCTTTCACCGATTCTCAACAAATTCTCGAACTCAATACCAATCATCCTTTAATGATACTCTATACATTTTAAAAAATTTAGCTCGATATCTCAAAAATTGCGGAAGTTAAAGGTTGTACAATGTACATTCCGTACATACATACATACAGACATTTAAAAAAAAATATGATTTTCTGGCGTTTTGGTAAATTCTAAATACATTGACATGGAAAACTAAAAAAAAAATTTCACGAAAACAAAGCTTCCTCTATGAGAGAGCAAAAATCGCGGCATGTGTCAAAACCGGAAGAGAAAGACGTCGGAGAGACTCTTCGTCGCGAGATGGCGCGGCGGACGGTCTAATCGGACGGAGGGCATGTGACGCCGACCGGATAGGTATGCTACATACCCTCAGACATGCATATATACATACATCTTCGGCCTAAGGGTGGGTCTGTCCTTCGTGCGGGAGGGGTCGCGCGGCCGCGAATCAGCGCCGTGAACGTCGCTTCGGGTCCGCTCTCGCGCGAGTTGCAAGGGCGGTGATCGGTGATCCGCGTGCGATACACCATCCGATCGCTCGTGTGATCCCGGTGCATCCTGGTGCACATCTTATTTTCTCGCCGACGACGAGGACGAATCGAAAACGGATGGAACGTGGGTCGCTCCTTTCCTGATTCTCCGCTTCTGTCAGTAATAGAGAAAGAGAGAGAGAGAGAGTGACGGAGACATTCACACGAGCCCCCCCCGGTACGTAGGTACCGCTCCAGTCGTTCATGGCTGCGGCTCGGGGTGGGGGAAAACAAGCCCTGTAACGACGTAAGATCCCAAAAGCTTTATGCAGGAATATGTCAAGTTTAAAAATCGGTAAGTCCGGCCGGCATTTATATATGTATACATTTACCCGCTTCTTGCGCTCCTCGCACGATCCGTAGCGCGTAGGTTGTGTCACGTCGCTTGCCTGTTTCTCTTTCTATCAAGAGAGGAAGGGAGAGAGAGAGAAGCAGACGAGCCTTTTAGAGCAGGGATCCGCGTAGGTTGTGTCACGTCGCTTGCCTGTTTCTCTTTCTATCAAGAGAGGAAGGGAGAGAGAGAGAGAGAAGCAGACGAGCCTTTTAGAGCAGGGATTTCTCGCTCGTTTAGAGTCAGTTGTGCCATGTCTATGACTAATTCCGTTCAGCGATATCACCGTCTCTTTCCGAGAGAATCGCCGGCGCTTTTATAGCCGTGATGTAAACGGAGATAGTGAATTTAATATGCGCATATGCGACACGGCGGGCCTCGTATTCGCACTGTGTAGCACCGATGATTTCATAGTTTTAATCCACCCTGTCTATATTCGCTGCTTTTCCTTAGATTATGTGTCCGTTTACGATATGGCAGGAAGGAGAAGACTCGAATCAACTGTCATTTTTTAGCGCCATCGGCTTCGATGCAACCGGCTTCATATAATTTGAAGAATTGCCTTTCTTTCGATTAGCGGAATTGCTTTCTACTCTCTCAATCGATTGTTTAGATCGTACATCTCCCCGTGGGACTTCTCCCTCTTGGAACACTAAGCAATTTTCTCGATATACGAGATAGAAAAGAAGGAAGAGATTGGGGAATGTTCACATTATTGTGTAGACAAATGCATTTTTATTTAGCCCAAAATGCATTTGTATTCTAAATCTTAATAGATTGCTCGTAATAGAATTGAATTATTGGATTGATAAAGCTCCTATAAAAAAAGTTTTGTTGAATATATTGACAAATATATTAGTTGCATATTTTTTATGCTGGTATTGATTATATTTATTAGTCTTGAGTTAAACATATGTGCATATATATGTGTAGTTGTATATTTGTTATATTGCATGCGTATATAATATTAGGATACAGATCATGTACTTTGTATACAAGATATTATCTTTATGTTAACTTATTTAATTTACAAGTAAAAGATAATCACTAAGATATAGCTATTGATTTATGCATCGCTTATAATAGTTTCCAAGTTGATTTTCAATGTTACTAATTAATTTAAGTTGCGTATATAAGGGGTTAACCATTTTTGATATTAGAATACATATTTATTATGAACAGATGTTACTATTGATTCCAATTGTGAAGTATATTGCACATTTAGAGAGATAAAGATTGTTGAAAAGTAAACAGACACATGTATAGGGTGAGTCACTTAATGTAACAATCCGCGGTCATTTTTGTTGTTCTTAACCATAATGGAAATCTGCTTAACGTTCATTATGCAACTTCAGATTCAAATATCTTTGAACACTGTTATTAATATAAGCATAATCTCATAAAATTATTATTATTAATCTTTAAAAAATTGTAAACATTATATGCCAAATGAAAATTAGATTGACTCACTCTATTAATGTGTATTTTAAGTATAATATAATAAAAAAATAAAATTTTATCAAACTTATCTGATAATCTCATGCTAATGATCGTTATTTTATTTTTTCCAAAGTGTTGGTAATGCACTTGCTTGCGCTACCCTTGAGAACGATGGATTCTGACCAAAGAAATCAGCAGGTGCATCAGCACTGAACAAAAAAAAAAGCAAAAGTAAAATAATGCCTGCTGCACTCACGCCGTCGACTCTGTACAAGCAGACTTAAGATTTATTGAAGTAGTACGTGAGTAGCAGCTACTCACGCCACACTCTCAGCTGTACATACAAATTTAAATACATATATATATAATATATATCGTCGTATATATATATATATGTATTTATTTTTTCGCACATGGCAGCCATGAAGCATGGTACGTTTTATTTTTTGTATGCTTTGCTTTGTATGTAAATTTCTTTCAATTTGACATATTGATGAAGGTCATCAGGTCTATATAGGTCTGTTACCTTGATGATGTTTTGAGTTTCATGTATATTTTGCAAATTGATAATTTCAGTTCTATGTATATTTTGCGAAGTTCTTGAAAAACATTAAGACTTTTATTTCCATGCAATCTCTGATACTTAATCTACAAGATTGGTTACTGTGTGAATAATTGGTTTTTGTATCAATTGTAATATTTGTTACGTAAATTTATGAAGTACATGTTACTGTTTCTATAAACAGATATAGTACTTGTATGTGTGTGTGTATAGAGTGATGATTAAAAATAGTAAGTTTGATTTTATGATTCTGTTATCATATAATAATATATTAACCTGATGATCTTTTATTATAATTTCACTAAATTATACAATATGTATAAATTATTCTTAATATTTATAAATTGTACAAACAAAATGAGGCAGAGAGGGAGTGATAATAATTTATATATATATATATATATATATATATATATTTCTGAAAGCAAGTATATTATATTCAGATCTACATTCAACAAGTTCATAATTATTCTAAATATTAACAATATGAAATTTCTCTCAATGATTAATATTATAGATTTTTTGCTAATATTTTTACGAATAATAGTGCCAACACACAGTATAAGAAATCAACCATAAAAATGCAAGAAAATCGCCCATTACCGTGTATACCAATGGGCATTTTTTTATACGACTGAATTAAATTATGATTTTTTTTGTCAGATCGTTTATTTATAAGTTCGTTTACAACGGTAAAATGAAACGGAAACGCATATATAAATGTTCTGATAAATAATCGCGTAGCGACACGGGATGCAAGGAGTTTTGCGATTGATACGCTTTATACTTAAAGTTTCGTTAAGTCGTTAAACGAATTAATATGAATCGGGTGTTTATGCGAGCGTATTCGCGCATCTGTACATTTATACATAGATGTAGCATCGGTAGAGGCGTATGTACACAGCTTTTTACTTTATATAAATATATATTGTACAAACAAAATGAGAGAGAGAGAGAGAGATAATATTTTATATATATATATATATATATATATATATATATATATTGCTGAATGAGTTTGATAAATTGACTTTAAGAAGAGAAGAAGTTAGTTTAACATAATTTCTCTCTCATGCATTTCCTATTAATATGTGTTATAATAGTCATGATACATTTCAGGCAAGACGAGTCAAGACGACGTATGTTACGTTGTCGCCAAGTATGATTACGGGGCACAGGGCGCCCAGGAACTAGACTTACGTAAGAATGATCGCTATCTATTACTGGACGATTCGAAACATTGGTGGCGAGTGCAAAGTGCGAGGGGACAAGCAGGATACGTGCCGAGCAACTATGTTAAGAAGGAGAAGCCCTCGTTGTTCGACAGTATTAAAAAGAAAGTTAAAAAGGGCTCCGGCTCCAAAACGCTGCCATCCAGTAACTCGCCGTCCCGTGCGGTTGAGTCACCTATCATGGCGCGACGCCTGCCAGCCGATCCGAGCGAAGCGATCGGCACTGCGGTTGTCAAATATAATTATCAGGCGCAGCAGGCAGACGAGCTGTCCCTTGTGAAGGGCACCAGAATCCTGATACTCGAGAAGAGCAACGATGGTTGGTGGCGAGGCCAAAGCGGCACCCAGGCCGGCTGGTTCCCGTCGAACTACACTCAGGAGGAGGGCGATGCCGACGACACGCTGCACACATATGCGATGGCCGAGAATGTGCTCGATATCGTGGTGGCCCTTTACTCGTTCTCATCCAACAACGATCAGGAGCTGTCGTTCGAGAAGGGCGACCGCCTCGAGATCCTCGATCGTCCGCCGGCGGATCCGGAATGGTATAAGGCGAGAAATAGCCAGGGACAGGTCGGATTGGTGCCGCGTAATTATCTCCAGGAGCTCAGCGAATACTTGACGCAACCGTATCGCGAGCGCGGTATGACGAGCAGTGAGATCAGCCAAGGAGATTCCCTTGAACGAAGGCCGGACCCAGGTGATCGGCCGCATCTCGTCGGTAAACCCTGGTACTACGGTAGTATTACGCGTTCGCAATGCGACACGCTGCTCAATCAACATGGCCATGATGGAGATTTTCTAATCAGGGATAGTGAAACCAATGTGAGTATACAGCGGCTGCTATCGCGATTAAATCAAAACATTTCGCGTTTGGTCAACTTTAGAAAATTTTTGTGATGGGTTATATCCCAGTCGAAACTTTACATTCAATGATCTATTCTATGCATAGGCATTGTCTATTTCTATTTACCTTATTTTTCACTTTTTTATATATAAATAATTAAGAGTATCAAAGTATTGTATTTGTTTAAAGAAAATCCAATGTTTTAAAATTTGCTAAAAATTTAGAAATTTAATATTGCTCCAACTTAGCCCCATCATAAAGGGAATGTATGTAATACAAAAATATAAAAAATATATAATACAAACATATGATGGTTTACCATTATAAATGTTGTTCATTGTAGCTAATTATTGTGAATTTTTAGATGGGTGACTATTCGGTATCCTTGAAAGCACCGGGACGTAATAAGCACTTTAGGGTACATGTGGAAGGAGCGCTATATTGCATCGGTCAAAGGAAGTTCCACACACTAGATCAGCTTGTAGATCATTACCAGAGAGCGCCAATTTATACCAATAAGCAGGGCGAAAAGTTGTACTTGGTACGCCCATTACCAAAAGGCAATGCCAGTAGCAATGGTTGCTAGACGAATTCGTGCCATGAAGAAGAAGACAGTCCATGCGCTTTCAGATGTATCGCTAAGATACGCGACGCCTGCCTAGTAATATCAATATCATCATACACATCTCGTACATTTATACATAACAATTAATATAATTGGTCTACACTCGTATATATTAGTGTTTCTCGATTGTTTTTTCTCCATTTATACAGTGACATATATCTATATATATAATTTATTACTCTAAGTGAATCTTTTACACACACATTCTCCTCGGAGCTTCCAGACTACTCTAGCAAACGAACAAGGAAACATAAATATGGCAACTATGTGAAACTAATTGACAACACAACAAGGCTTATATCTTTATATTCATATGTAATTGTAATACGCGAACCGACCATGTTATTACAATTAATAATATATTACAACTGCATATAATATAGACTGCGCAAGTGTAATGATCAAGTAATAATTAATTATCATGCAATTATGAATGATTAAGTGGATCTCTACTCTAGAGCTATCGGTATTGAATTATAACAAAGACTAAGTGTTCATTTGTGATTTTGTATTTATTAGAAGTTTTTAAGTAAATAAACTGTATTTAAGTGTGCATAAGAAGAGAGAGAGAACGAATGTATATCCTTGATTTTACTTTCTCGTTATTCGCTTTTGACATAATAGATCAATAATACAGATATATGTACATTTCAGATTACTATGTCGTTCTATGATAAGCATCTTTTTTCTTTTTTTATAGTTTTTTTTCTAGGTATATATACATATCTATATTTCTATTTTTAGGAATGCTTAAAAAAAAAAAAAAAAAAAATTTGTCCAACCTATTTAAAAATTTCTCATCAGGAAATTGGAGTAAAAAAATATCACTATAATAAGTAATATTTACACATTTAGTAACAAATATTAATCTCTTTATTAACGTGTATATTATATTCATAAATAAAAGTATTATTTTATTTAGAGACGAGATTGGTGCTCCTGGGGATAAAAGTTAATGGCACTAATTGCCAATAAGGTCACATACTATATATATATACATACATACGTACATACATATATGTATATATAGATATATATAAAACAATTTGCCTAATCTAAAATATATTTTAATTTTTGCATTTAGTTTGTTCGTAACTTCGTTAAAAGCTTATAAGCTTACATAATCATAAGAAGGGATTATTTGAATTCCTCGTCATGTTGCTTACTCCTGTGCCCACCTGAAACCGAGTAATGATCCGAATGTATAGAGAGAAAATTTCTCAATTTTTTATTAAAATCTCAATTTACCATGAATGGATTTGCGTGATAGGCTGGAACTGTCGGTTGCCATACTTTGTTTGCTAATGGTGTCACAAGTTGACTCAATTGGAGTACATCCCCATTACTAGGTGTACCAATACTTATCCACTGTGAATCTGAAAATTGATTTCAGGTTTATTAGACCAAAAACATTAATATTTTGGCAAACTAAAATTATTTTGTAATGATAGGGATATAACTTTGTAACACACGACATTTCTTATCTCTAACTCCCTTTGATTCCCGAACTTTTTTCTTTAAAAGCTCAAAATCATCAAAGTATGTATTTTACAAGTTAAACATTTAAAAAATGTATAGAGAAAATTTAACGAAATATATATTAAATAAATTTACACATTAATAAATTCACTATATAAAAATCATGTCGCAGCTGTATTTCTCATGGAATTTTAACATATAAAAATGCGTCTGTGTGTGTTACATATGTATTCTGTATCACATGTTACGTTAAAATACTTACCATTATTTACAGAAAATGGAGTTGGTTTAAACGGATTCGCAGAATTACATAGAGAATTGTCGACGGATTGAGTATTATTATTATTGATTACGTTCGCAGACGGCCGCCATAAATCTCCACCCGCGAACGGGTTTGAGACGACATGGTGATTATTACCTACTCCTATACTCCACGTGGCGTTGGATGCTGCAATTAATTAGTTTTGTATTTTTAGAAATCGGTTGCATAACGATAAGCATACAAATTGACGATAATTGATCGACAGTTTATTCTGCGCTTTATGTCACTGTAAAGTAATATTTACCGTTTGTATTATTTGCATTCCATGTAGATTGCATTCCTG
>NW_021848930.1:288762-298555 GCF_003651465.1 Formica exsecta | reverse complement strand
TTCCTGCCGTCTCCTCTTTCAATTGCGTTTGCTTCATCAGCGAATCTAAGTCTTTAAGTGCCGCATAACGATCTTCTGAGGGTGGCGCGTGCGCCCCGTTTACCGTGGAACCGACCTGATTAAACATTGCGGACGTTTCCACACCTCAATAATAAAATTGTTCATTGTAAGACAAGCGTCGCTCAGATTAATCAATCGATTCAGATTTGATTCTGCCATAAAAGAAAATAACGCCTTTTTATACTCACTATTCGAATTATTGAAGATCGGATTATTGTCGAAGTTAGCGAAGAACGTCGGTTGCGGCGCGATCGGTTGCTGGCCGAAGTGATTGGTTGTCGCGGGACAGAAGGGATCGGAAGGAACCTTACTGAAATCGGCGACGAAATCCGTCGAGAAATTATTCGAATTGTTCAAATTGTTTCTCGACTCCGCGTTATCGATTGATTTCTGACTAACTGGCGCGGGCAGCGTTCCCGAATTGGGAACTCTCGGAATGCCGCTACTGTTGCTCGAGGATGATTTTTGTTGCGCCGTATTATTCTGATTCGCGATCGACGGATCGAGGTAATATCTCTTGAGCTCGTACTTGGCGCTCATTAGGTCCTTCATCTTCTGTTCGTCCTTAGTATCCAAGTTTTGCGGTGGGTTCATGTTCATCAGGCCTAGCCATACTCTTCGGCAGTAATCGTTACCATGCTCCTTTATAAAATCTATTTCCTCCTGACTGAATGTTGCCATAGAAATTGATTTTACTCTGTGTGGTGGAGTCAAGCCTCGTCTGAAAATACAAATGAGAACTTGCAGATATTTAGGGATCCTCGCCGTGATATTGATAAATGCGAATTTTAGATATACAAGCATGCACATGTAAACGTAATCATTACTAAGCAATGTATATATATATATATATATAAATTGTATGATGAATACCTCGTCCGTCTCATATATCGGCACAAATTTAATTAAAGTTCAATTAATACCCGTTAAATCCGTATTAATTCGGAAAATCAATCAGATTTAATTATCGCGAATACTATTGTACAGTTCAACTCGCCAAAGCGAAATATTAAACGTATACACAACGTGAATCATTACTCGTTATTACATTTTCCTCCGGATTCTCCGACGGACACAAATTCTCTGAAGAAATTATCGCGTACGATAATTATAATATAATTATATAATTATATATATATATATATGTATATATATAATTTTCTTATTGTCTAAATCATCTAAATTTATTAGAAAATGTGCGAAACGAGAAAAAGAGAGAAGGAAACCTATGAAAAATCGATGAACGCATGCTCGCATAATAATTACAATTGCGTCATACGATTAATTCCAACGTTGTTCAGCCCACAGTTCCCTTGTCCATTTCATTCTACAATTCCCTTAACTTTCCAAATCATTAAAATATTCCGTGACAAGTAATAACGGCTCGCGTGCCTCTAATATACGGCGTAGAACGCGTACCTACTTATAGCTGATGCAGTAACGAGATTTAAAAATTCGCACGCGCGCGCGTGCGACCACCTCGTGCGACGCGCCGATTAAGAGCGCGAGTCGATAGCCGCATTCGTATCACGCGTCAACAATCTTACAATCTTTTTTAAATAAAAATGATTAAAAAAATATGACGGAGAGTAAGTATTTATAATTTTTCAACTTAACTTTTAACAATATTTTTCTTATGATAATATTTTTATACTATAATAATCTTACAATGATTTTAATAGTTATAGAAATAGGGTGACCAACCGTTCCTAATTTTCCGGGATATCCCGATTTTCGGCTCTCATTAGAAGCGTCCCGCGTACCTACTTATAGCTGATGCAGTAACGAGATTTAAAAATTCGCACGCGCGCGCGTGCGACCACCTCGTGCGACGCGCCGATTAAGAGCGCGAGTCGATAGCCGCATTCGTATCACGCGTCAACAATCTTACAATCTTTTTTAAATAAAAATGATTAAAAAAATATGACGGAGAGAGAGAGAGAGAGAGTGAGAGAGAGAGAGAGAGAGAGAGAGAGAGAGAGAGAGAGAGAGAGAAGAGAAGAGAGAATGCATTTTGAGTTTCTCTCCTTTCGCGTGATTCGTGCGTGGTTGCTATGTATGTGTAACATTTTGACCACTGATAAACTTAGAGTTACACACAAAGAGAAAACGTCAACGGCTACTGATAGCGACAACTTCCTGGCTGGTGGATACGCGGACCTTTAGCGCGATGACTCACTGGAGCGAGAGCATTCTCGTCTTTCTTTCTCTCTCTCTCTCTCTCTCTCCTTCTCTAAAAGAGGGCATTATGTGACATTTTGTCTCTTTCTGTTGTAGGCCTTTTTTTTAATGGTACAACTAGGGTGACCAACCGTCCCGAATTTTTCGGAACATCCCGATTTTCGGCTCTCATTAGAAGCGTCCCGAAAGAACCTTAAACAGGACGCTATTTGTCCCGATTTTTCAACATAAAATAAATAATATAAAACATAATAATAGATTGTTTTTAATTTTATTTTAAGTTTTGAGTTTCTCTCCTTTCGCGTGATTCGTGCGTGGTTGCTATGTATGTGTAACATTTTGACCACTGATAAACTTAGAGTTACACACAAAGAGAAAACGTCAACGGCTACTGATAGCGACAACTTCCTGGCTGGTGGATACGCGGACCTTTAGCGCGATGACTCACTGGAGCGAGAGCATTCTCGTCTTTCTTTCTCTCTCTCTCTCTCTCTCCTTCTCTATTCTTCTCCGCGTCGCAACAATGTAACGAGATGTAAAGCTTGTACAGGTGTATGTTGCCCGAAGCGATTCCGCGTCGCGATTTTCGTATATAGAGACTATATACGTCCTATATAGAGATTCTCCAAGGATCGTATGTATATCGCGTTTGACGTGGTCAGCAAATTTTCTCTCTCTCTCTCTTTCTATTTATAGCCCCTACATCACACAGTAGCCAGGACTACGATTTAAAACGCGGAACGAACGTTTTAGGCCCGAACTGGCCCCTGACATGCCAATCAACAATTTTGCGATTCGACCATTCACTGTCCCACTCTATCCCGTAAGATTTAGCCATTGTATAGAGCCGTTCCCGTTTGTTTCCTTTTTCGGGGAAAATCGAATTAGCTAATGTCCTGGTGTGACAATTGCGACGCTACTTCCCCTCTTTCCTTCGAGACGTTGACATTTGTCAGCTCAATGTCATACGCGCTCGATGACGCGCGAGGATGATGTATAATAATCATGTACGCGACACGATGTCCCGGATTCCCGGAGTGTGGGCTCGACGAGAGGAGAGGGTACACGACTGGTTTCGGATTCAACCGGGGCCCCAGAGGGAAATGTCCTCCAAAAGGGTGACCTCGAAGTGAGAGCTGGCAGAGAGTTACTTACAGCATACCAGAGCAAGAAGTGCAGACGAACGAGCCGATTGTCATGTTGACGTAAGTCGGCCCGCGCTGGTTGCAGTCGAAGCATTGCTTGTTGCCCGGCTGCGAGACGAATTCGCGCAACGTCTTCAGGTTCCTCTCGTCCTGCTTTCTCTTCGCGGACGCCATCGCGGGACGCGCGCGCGATCGGCGGAATTGCCGATTACACGGGACGGGGACCCTACTTCGTTGTTGCTTCGGTCTCGCTCGGACACGAAACTCGGACACTCAAGTACACAGGAGAATCGTGACAATCAAACTAGGAGATCGCGCCGCGCCTGCAGAACCGACGGAACTGGACGGAAACAACTGCGATGGCGCCATTCTTACATTTTTCTCTCTCTCTCTTTTTTCCCCTATCTTTAATCGCTGATAAAGGGCGTTTTCCAATAAAGTACACAGACGACACAATGTACTACACGTTATCACGCGATTGGCTATATTTTAAATTTCTTCATTTGACAACCAATCATGTGATAATGTGTAATACACTGTGTCGTCTGGAAAACGCCCATAGTAATATTCAAGACCGACAGTTCTTTTATATTCACTGAATGTATGACATCCAATAGAAAATGTGGATTGTAACAAGTGACACTTTTGTCCCTAGGAAACAAACTCTCCTATTGGATGCCAACATTGTATATCAGAGGCATCAGACACAAGAGTGTGAATTCTTCATCTGATTATGTTTTCATCTAATTATAAGTATTTATAATTTTTCAACTTAACTTTTAACAATATTTTTCTTATGATAATATTTTTATACTATAATAATCTTACAATGATTTTAATAGTTATAGAAATAGGGTGACCAACCGTTCCTAATTTTCCGGGATATCCCGATTTTCGGCTCTCATTAGAAGCGTCCCGAAAGAACCTTAAACAGGACGCTATTTGTCCCGATTTTTCAACATAAAATAAATAATATAAAACATAATAATAGATTGTTTTTAATTTTATTTTAAGAATTGTATCAGTTTTAAACTAATGATTATTTATATTAAAAAATAATAGAAGACTATGTTTTGTTGATTGTTTGACGTTGAGTATGAATAGTAAATACAAACCAAAAATAAGAGTCAAGATAGGAGTCAATCATCAAATTAATCAATCTAAAGTAAATTAAATATAAAACGAACCTCCATAGTCGAATGTTAGTTCTTTCTATAGTATTAGTATTATAAAAAAAAACTCAATAAAACTACAATATTACATATAATCGTATTATGTTTTATAATTAAAATTATATCAATAAAAAATTGTTTTGTTTTTTTATTGTGTCCCGATTTTTTAAAATCGATATCCCGAAATTGGTTGATCAAAAGTTGGTCACTCTATAAACAGAGAAAGACTTTTAAAGATCTCAAACCCTTGAAAATGTTTCTCTCTCTCTCTCTTTCTATTTATAGCCCCTACATCACACAGTAGCCAGGACTACGATTTAAAACGCGGAACGAACGTTTTAGGCCCGAACTGGCCCCTGACATGCCAATCAACAATTTTGCGATTCGACCATTCACTGTCCCACTCTATCCCGTAAGATTTAGCCATTGTATAGAGCCGTTCCCGTTTGTTTCCTTTTTCGGGGAAAATCGAATTAGCTAATGTCCTGGTGTGACAATTGCGACGCTACTTCCCCTCTTTCCTTCGAGACGTTGACATTTGTCAGCTCAATGTCATACGCGCTCGATGACGCGCGAGGATGATGTATAATAATCATGTACGCGACACGATGTCCCGGATTCCCGGAGTGTGGGCTCGACGAGAGGAGAGGGTACACGACTGGTTTCGGATTCAACCGGGGCCCCAGAGGGAAATGTCCTCCAAAAGGGTGACCTCGAAGTGAGAGCTGGCAGAGAGTTACTTACAGCATACCAGAGCAAGAAGTGCAGACGAACGAGCCGATTGTCATGTTGACGTAAGTCGGCCCGCGCTGGTTGCAGTCGAAGCATTGCTTGTTGCCCGGCTGCGAGACGAATTCGCGCAACGTCTTCAGGTTCCTCTCGTCCTGCTTTCTCTTCGCGGACGCCATCGCGGGACGCGCGCGCGATCGGCGGAATTGCCGATTACACGGGACGGGGACCCTACTTCGTTGTTGCTTCGGTCTCGCTCGGACACGAAACTCGGACACTCAAGTACACAGGAGAATCGTGACAATCAAACTAGGAGATCGCGCCGCGCCTGCAGAACCGACGGAACTGGACGGAAACAACTGCGATGGCGCCATTCTTACATTTTTCTCTCTCTCTCTTTTTTCCCCTATCTTTAATCGCTGATAAAGGGCGTTTTCCAATAAAGTACACAGACGACACAATGTACTACACGTTATCACGCGATTGGCTATATTTTAAATTTCTTCATTTGACAACCAATCATGTGATAATGTGTAATACACTGTGTCGTCTGGAAAACGCCCATAGTAATATTCAAGACCGACAGTTCTTTTATATTCACTGAATGTATGACATCCAATAGAAAATGTGGATTGTAACAAGTGACACTTTTGTCCCTAGGAAACAAACTCTCCTATTGGATGCCAACATTGTATATCAGAGGCATCAGACACAAGAGTGTGAATTCTTCATCTGATTATATAGTTTATGATTATATAATTTGTCATGTTCCTAATTTTTCTATTCAAATATATATATATACTGTGATTAGTCAATTTCTTAAGGCTTAGGGCTTAAATCACCTATTGTGGAGCGGCACTAGAGCACAATAAACTGAACAGAAAAGTCCTGTACCATTTTCTTTGTGAGATGCATGCAACGTGCGAAAGATACAGGATCTCTTCTGCCGTGGACACATCACACTTGTGGTGCACCACAGCGTCTTCGTTGCTATGACGAAGAGAGAATTCTGCGGATCTTCGAAGAAAATCCGGGAAACAGTGTGCGCCGTGTAGCTCGTGCGCTCGGTTACTCGCGATTCGTGGTGCATCAAACTTTACGTAGAAACGCATTGCACCCGTATCATTTTCAGCGAGTTCAGCAACTTCTTGCAGGAGATTACGAACGACGCATTTATTTTTGTGAAGGTATTTTAATTATTTTTATTCGACATTCGCGATGTTTATAGCGTATATTAACAATAGGCAAAACACGCACAGGGTTCCTCGCACAGTATCGGCGGAATGTATCATTCCCTGGCCGAATCTTATGGTCAGATAAGGCTACATTCACACCGAACGGCGTGTTTAATTTCCGCAATTTTTTATTGTGGCAAGAAGAAAATCCGCACGCCGTTCGTCAGGGCGCCTTTCAATATCGCTGGTCGATAAATGTATGGGCAGGAGTAATTGCAAACAGAGTGGTGAGTAGTCATGTGCATTAAAGAATTTTCCTCCCGTGGCTTTCTTTAAACGTTTTCGTCGGCGCTTTTCAGATTGGCCCATACTTTCTTCCTCCGTGTCTTAACGGGGAAATATACGCGGACTTCTTAGAAAATCAGTTGCCGCTGCTTCTCGCGGACGTTCCTCTCCGCGTACGAGCAGAACTGATTTATCAGCAAGACGGAGCTCCTGCGCATTTTTCCCGTCAAGTACGGCAAATTTTGAACGCGCGTTTTCCAGAGAAATGGATGGGTCGAGGGGGCCCTATTTCTTGGCCAGCACGGTCGCCAGACCTTAATGTGCTCGACTTTTTTGTATGGGGCTATGTTAAGAGCATAATTGAGCACCGACGTAATGATACGGAAGAAGAAGTACGCCAAGCAATCCTAGCGGCCTTCAATACTATCACGCTTAAAATGGCGCATCGTGTGACGCGCAATGTTGTTCGAAGAGCGGAACTATGCGTTCAAGAACGAGGGAGCCACTTTGAACAGCTTTTACATTAAAAAATGAGAGTGGATTAGGCCTACTGAGGAAACCACTTTAAAAAAACGCGCCATGATATCTACCGCAAGGTGGTGAGGAAATGATAGCTCCGCTACATTTTCTCAAGAATACAAGACAATTATCGATGGGCACTGGGCTCGAGCGTCACGCGCCGTTTCTGCACTGAAACAAACTGATTGATAATAATTATCAAATACACTTTGTTGTGAATTTTAATTGCATATTTAATAACTATTACCACATTTGGTAATAATTACTAAATCTTCAATTAGTCCACTTAGAAACAATTATTAAATATTTAATATTTGTCACAAAATCTTTGATGAATTGTAATTAAATATTTGATAAATATTGCTAAATAATTCCATTCAACTTTCTCAGATATTTGGTCACTATCACAAAATCATTTGGTGCAGCCAACAATCAAATAATATGCTAATTATTATCAATGTAGAACGGCCGATATTTTGTTGATCAATTTGAAAATGTCTGTTAATGTTTAGAAAGATGTATAGGACACCGTCCTTACGACGATCATAATTAAAATTTATTATTACTTACAAGGAGAGGACACAGGTCCCTGTTGATCTCTACCCCGTTCGCACTCAACGAGGATATAGCGCGATCGATGATCTTCTCTACCATGTGCTTATTGCCATTTGCCTCTTCCAATTTCGCGGCGGTAGTCCAAATTTGTCTATCTGTCGGGATATTCTCTCGGGCCTTGTTCAAGACTTTTCTCGCATTATCGTAGGTTTCTAATCTAGCGAGAGCGAGCCATAAATCTACACTAGTCGGACAACATTCAACCGCACGACTGAGCAAGATACGTGCGTCCTCGGGCTCCTCCAATTCGACGGCGGCTTTCCATAATCGCACTGAATTCGGGATATGTTCCAGGGCCTTTCGATACACTCTTCTTTTCGCTTTCATCTCCATCTCCAAATCCGCGGCCTTTATCCAGATTCTGACAGATGTTGGAATGTGTCGCACTGATTGTGCTATCACCGCCTTCGCCGTATCCGGCGGCTGCAGTCTCGCAGCTTCCAACCACAGATCCTCAGAAGTGGGATTTACCTCACAACCTTTCATTATTAAATTTCTTGCCGCTTGAACTTTTCCTGTCACTTCTTCTAAACGCGCAGACGCGATCCATGCAGGGGGATGGTTAGGATTAGTCTCTCTGACGGATTTCAACAATAATCTGGCTTTTTTTATGTCACTATGAAAATAAAAAAAAATTGTGATAGGAATGCTTATACAATCTTAAAATTAAATATGTAATAATCATACACTTACTTTATGTCACCGCCATAAGTAGGTATCATGCTTTGCAAATCTGTAAGGTATCCTTTTGGATCAACTACAGTTTGGCCCTCCACAGAATCAGAAACTTGATTCAGTTTGACGTTCATCAATGTATTTCTGGCCTGTCCAATCTTCCTGAGGTCAAGATCCCCTGTGGGAGTTAGCATACCTGGTGTTGCCACACCTGGCATCATAGAGGCCAAACTGCTAGTCGGATCAATACTAGTGGATGTTTCACCACCTAAATTCCTCGCTAAGACAGAATCTGGTAATGGGGTAAATTTTTCCGCTCTTGGATTACGCTGTTTACGATTTCTAGCATCTCCTACTTCAGGAATATTTTTCCATTCGTCTTCTGACACATTAACCAATTCTCTTTTCAAGTCTGAGAACTGCTGCTGAATTTTAGGACGTTCTTGACGATAGCGTTCCAATTCTTCCCTGAGACGTTTTTCTCTGTATTCCTTACGTTTCTCATCCATACGTTTATCGATAGCTTCATAAATTGCATCTGCTTCTTCGTCATCTTTATCGTAAGGATCCTGAAATTATTAGAATAGTATTATCTCTCTAACATACCTAACTAAAAAAAAAAAATAATAATTTTACTTACTTTACTAAATAGGGAACCTCCATATCCTGAAAATTCATCGTAATTGTTATCATTTAAATCTTCTTCATCTTCTTCCTCTTCTTCCTTCTTCTTTGCACGTTTCGTGGGTGGAGCGTGTCTATCGTCTCTGCATTCAAAATAAATAATAATTTGTAAGAGAATGTTGCATTTGTCGAGTTGTCTTCTAATAAGAAATGTATTTTTCTACTTACGAAACGTCATTAGCATCTCGAGCGGGACCGATATCAGACCGTGTTGTAAATCCTGTAGCTCTGCGGAGAGAAAGAGAGGTTAACTATATGTTTGCATCTTGATTGCTATAGTTATACTCAGTAGTTATTCGATTATTTATAATTATATGTTACATAAAAAAATTTACCCTCTTCCAACACCAGCAACATATCCCAAAGGTGCCGGTACACCCAAAAAGTGCTTTTTATTTCGCGTATTTAATGAAACCGGGGGAACTGCCATGTTGGATATATCGCTTGTTTATTCATACCATAGACATAGTATATCTAGACCGAGTATTGAGGAGTGGGAGCCGAGGTGCACGTAGAAAAGGACATACCATAGACATAGTATATCTAGACCGAG
>NW_021848930.1:280466-286583 GCF_003651465.1 Formica exsecta | reverse complement strand
TAAATGCGCAACTTTATAGTGAAAATCGTATTCTGAACCACATTTATAGCACATTTATGCCATTCTCGATAAATGTACCAATAAATGTGCCCGAGGGCACATTTATACGTACATTTATACGTAATAGCGGCGCGTTGTACTCGATGCTTCGCAAGTTTGATTAATTCTATCACTGTTATACAATTGATTTCATTAATAAAATTATTACAGATCAAGTTTCTGTAAATAATAGAACTTTTTTACATAACAATATTAATGATATTTGCCCAATTCTGAAATTTCTTCTAAAAATATAGTTGTATAAGGTGCAATGAGGGATGCATTTTGTTTGACGCTATTTTCATTCGAAGGATTAATTAGGACGAAGAATCTTGCACTTTGAAGCAAAACTAGCTTGAAAGAACACACTCAACTGCAATATCATGGATATATTTGACAATTATGTCTCAAAATACATAATAAAATTACCAAGTTAGAAAAGGCTCGAATGATAAATATCAATAAATATCGATAAATATCAATTCTCTTCTTGTTGATTATAGCTTAGTTTACACCGATATACTTTAATACGTACTACACTAGCCAATTATAGCCATTTCTCTAAAGAATGGAAAGACTATGATTGAACAGTATAGTATTTATTTTACATATTAGAATATATCGGTGTAAACTAAACCATTGATCATGCGTTCGAAATTTGGAAAGTAAATGCAGTACGTAATCATGGACCGCGAATATTTCGAAATAGAATAGACGTTTTTAATGTTTGTAATGATCGCGAGTTCCGACAAAAATATTGTTTAATTAAAGAATGTTGTTACAATTATATGCGCGTTTTGTGTTGCAGTGGCATCGAAAGAAAGATAGAAATGAAATTTACTAATTTAAAGCCTGCGGCACACGGTACGATTTTGCATACTAGATCGCATGCGAGACATTTTGCTAGCAATTATAATGGCTATGCAACTTGAAATATTATGTGCTGCGTGTTGCTGTGCGTGCTAGCATGCTAGTTTTTGGTAATAGGTTCGGTGCTATATTTCACTATGGTTTTGTTGCTAGCTGCAGACGATACTACGACAAAAACGCAAAAAATAAAAATAATAATAAATATAAAGACAAAAGTTATATATACATATATAAGTAATTATGTATTTTATTTATAATTATGGTGATATTAATTGAATATGTATATAATTAATTAAAAATGACAGATTTCCTAACCTAATAAAATTTTAAAAATTTTATTAATTCTTCCATAATAAATATTTTGAATCGTATCTTGACTAGATAAGCAATCATTGGCTATTATCTAGAGGATTTTTAGAGTCTTGAAGAATTTTGTTGAAATCTCTAGAAATCTTATAATTAAAATATTAACCCAACATGTAAGATAATCTGCACGTGTGAAGCCAAAACCAGTAACACTCTTATGATTGGAACATGTAGAATACTTCGCTAAACAGCACGCAACGAATCAATTAACAAAATCAGTACGAAAAATCGTACCGTGTGCCGCAGGCTTAAGATTGATCGATTCTTTCAGTTTTATTTACAAACTTACTCGTTACTAATATACATTAATAAATACTTTGTCATTGCATTTTAATTTGTCGAAATGTGAAAAGCAATTTTTATCTTATATAGGAATAGGTAACTCTTTTGCAACTTTTACTAGAATCTGATCTGTAATTAGACACCAGTTTGCTATATTTTTGGAAACCTTACACCAATTTTCACCATGATGAGGTTCTGCGACAATACATCTTTTCTTTACATCTTCCTGCTGTTCTTCGGTGCCATTTAATAATTCAAACTTGTAGAAATATGCCCAAGCGTCACCTAAATCCGGGTCTATCTTGACCGTTCTATTAAACCAATCTCTGCATTTTGATATCTTACGTTCACACCAAAATAATCTAGAACAAAAAAACATCTGTATAATTTTCATAACTCTTTTTTTCTCATATATTCTATATAAATCTTAATATAAACTTGTATATATTCCAAATAAATGTCGACTCACTTTGATACTGCTAAAAGAACGTGTGGATCGTGTTCGCATTTTTTAAGAGCATCCACACTCTTAGTTCTCCGTTGCGGTCGTAGTTCCATGAAAATTGCCTCCGCCCAAAGGAGGCCCGATGTAGAGCATTCTTGTAACGCTTTAGCCATTAGCATATCTGGCATGTCGCGTCCGCCGCCGCTTTTTAATTCGTTCCGGATAGCTTCCAACCATAATTCTGCATTTTTAGAATTCTTGAGTCGAGCTTTCTCCAAAACCGAACGTGCCTTGGTCACTTGGTTCTTTCTGTGTTCCAATTGTGCTAGCAGACGCCATAGAGGTATCGAATTTGGACATTTCTTGATCTGTGTATATAAATATATAAAAAAAGATGACATTTTTCTTTTACAAGTTGTATCTTAATTGTATGATTTATTCTTCCCCTTAGGGTTTGGAGGCGTTTTTTACCGGAACGTACCCAAACCTTTACACTTTCTTACAAACTCCTCTATCTTTCCACCCTTTACCCGACCTGGCCCTTTGCGACCTTACACACTTTCTTCCCTCCCCTTCCTCGTCCCCCCATCATCCTCCCACTACCCCTTTCCCCACCTTCCCTTCTTTCCCCCCTATCTTCTCTCCTATCTTCTCCCCTATCTTCTCTCTTCTCTCCTTTCCGTCCCTCTATCCCTCTCCGTTTCCTCTCTCTTATTCCTCTCTCTCCTTTCCTCTCTCTTCTCTCTCTCCTCCTACCCTACTCCTTCCTCTCTCTTCTCTCTCCCTCGCTTCCTCTTCTCTCTCCCCCGCTTCCTCTTCGCTTTCCTCCTCCCACCAGTATTCTCTTTTCCTTCTCTCTACTCTTGCACCTAAACCTAAACCTTTCTTTTCCCTTTCTTTCCTTATCTCTCTTTCTTTTCCATTGCCTGTCACTTCTGCTTCCTCTCTCCATTCCTCCTTTTTCACTACAATTTCCTGCTTCACTGCTCCCCTTGCTCCCCCTAACCCCCTCTTCTCTCATCATCCTTGATCCGTCGCTTCCGTTTCCTTTCTGTCCTCTTCCGTTCTTCTCACTCGCTTTCTTATCACTTAACCTCACTTTCCTCTTCCACAATTTACTTCCTTCTACCCTTTTCCTTGTCTCCCTCCCCTTCTCTTCTTTTCCCTTCCTCTGTTGTCCTTCTGCCTTCTGCCAGTCCCTTTTCACCTCTTTTCTTCTATCACACCTTTATCCTTCCTTCTTTTCACCTACTATATTCTATTCCTACTCAAGTTGTATCTTAATTAAATTTGTGTAAAAAAGCATTCACTCACCGCTTGATTATATGTTTCTATTGCTCTGTCTAAATAACCCTGCTGTTCTTCGATTTGACCTTTCATCAGCCATAGTTTAGGAAAATCATCGAAAGCTTCGAGAGCTTCCTTGAGTAAACGCAACGCCGCATCCAAATTATTAAGAGCCCATTCCAGTTTAGCGCTTTTCATCATCACTCTCGGCGTCGGAGCAGATGCTCTAGCCTTGGCCAATAAACGTCGCGCTCTCTCGTACTCCGAGTTTTCGGATTCGAGCTTCACTGCTGCCAACCAAATCTCTTCGGAATTTGGATTGGCTTGAAACGCGAGAGATAAGATACCTCTGGCTGCCGGCACGTCACCCTGAAATGAAAAAAAAGAGAAAAAGATATTAATAAAAAGTTATCTCGAATTAAAATTTTAAACGTAAAGTCTACTCACAGCCAACCATTTGGATTTAGCACCCATCAGCCAGAGCACTTCGCTCTTCGGACAATGAGCGACTGCTCTTTGTAACAAAGCTTCCAAAGATTCTCGTGTTCCGTATGTCTTTTCGAAATAAGCTGCGCGCAGCCAAATCGATTTCTTACTAGGAAATGTCGTTAATGCGTACGCGTAGACAGCTCTCGCACATTCTAATGCCCCTTGTTGAGCACACTGTAACAAAATAAATATATTTCTCAATATAGTCTCATCCATACGTTTATCGATAGCTTCATAAATTGCATCTGCTTCTTCGTCATCTTTATCGTAAGGATCCTGAAATTATTAGAATAGTATTATCTCTCTAACATACCTAACTAAAAAAAAAAAATAATAATTTTACTTACTTTACTAAATAGGGAACCTCCATATCCTGAAAATTCATCGTAATTGTTATCATTTAAATCTTCTTCATCTTCTTCCTCTTCTTCCTTCTTCTTTGCACGTTTCGTGGGTGGAGCGTGTCTATCGTCTCTGCATTCAAAATAAATAATAATTTGTAAGAGAATGTTGCATTTGTCGAGTTGTCTTCTAATAAGAAATGTATTTTTCTACTTACGAAACGTCATTAGCATCTCGAGCGGGACCGATATCAGACCGTGTTGTAAATCCTGTAGCTCTGCGGAGAGAAAGAGAGGTTAACTATATGTTTGCATCTTGATTGCTATAGTTATACTCAGTAGTTATACGATTATTTATAATTATATGTTACATAAAAAAATTTACCCTCTTCCAACACCAGCAACATATCCCAAAGGTGCCGGTACACCCAAAAAGTGCTTTTTATTTCGCGTATTTAATGAAACCTGAGGAACCGCCATGTTGATGTATCATGTTTGTTCAGCATGCGTGTGGTAGTTAAGTGCTAGGCTGCGTTCAGAAACATTTCCCGTGTGCAATGAGCTTAGAACATATATAAATGAAAGGGGAATGCCTTTGTTTCTCGATAGAAAAACATGTCGGAAGGAAGTAAGAATTAAAATCATAGTTGCCTCTCTCTTGTGAGTTACTTTGCTCAAAAGTGCGCATGCGCGGCCATGTGTGGTACACAAAAGTATGTATACTTGAGACACGATGCTTATATGTGTAGTTACTCACAAGAGAGAGGCAACTACGATTTCTTTCTCACTTCCTTCGACACTTTTCAGCCTGCTATTCCCCTTCCATTTATATATGTTCTAAGGCAATGAGTATCATTCTATCTTTGTTATTTAGTAAAAGTTGAACAAAGATAAAATCATGGGATAAAAAACAAGATGAAGCATTGCGCATAATGGCGGCAGCTTTGGCAGTTGATCCAATCAGAAGGCGACCCATTTTGCAGGCGCTCACTTTAAAGTGAAATTCAATTATAAGAAATAAAAATGCGTGAAGCATGTAAAATTTTAAATATATATTTAATGAAATACAATAAAATCTCAAATAAAATAAAATACAGGAATAAATAAAATAATGTTTTTTTTGTGATTCTTTTATATTTAAAATAACATTTAATAACATATGATAATGATTTTAAATAAAATGCAGACTTATATAAAATATCAATTTAAATATAAACTTTATTGCATATATGTTTTGTTTTTTTCCCGACTTTTTTAGCAGTATTCTTTCTTTTTATTTCTAAATTCATGTGCCTTAATCGAATGTATGTTCTTGTTCGAACTAGACATGCTAACACATTCCTTGGCAGAGAATTATTTATTTTTTTCAACACGCGGTCCGTTACTCTGTCGAAAATAAGAGATTTCCTCGAGAGTCCATTACCATGGAATGCTAAGAATTCAGCATTCATAATTTTTCCTATATTTTCAAAATCTTTTGAAAGTTGAATACAATTTCCTTTTGATATACAAGACAGCCAGTCACCCGACGGAATTAATGTATGCGTTGGAACTCCTAAGTGTGGATATCTATGATGCTGCCCAATTCCGCAGAGTGGACTCGCAAAGTAGCGGTAACTGCTTAACTTCACGTAAATATTTGTACGTTTTACCACTCAATGACCGAACGGCAATAGCAGAAGAAATGTCATCTGCTGACCATTTAATTCTCTTAGCGTTCGGCGCCATCCATTTTTTTACTTGGCCCGGTGTAAATACGGCATGTAATATATCAGCAGCAGTATCCTGGCCAATTCTTTGTTCATTTTTCTTCATGGCTTCAAGATCATTGGATTTCATTTCCCATGCTTTTCTGAGCTGCTTATTTTCCAATAACAGTAGCCTATTTCTTTCTTCAGCTTCCTTCAAGCGCCGTTGGAGCTTTTCAATTTCCGTTTCCGGTTCACGCACATCTCTGTAAATATATAATTTTTTTATTTTTTTTTTATTTTATTTATT
>NW_021848930.1:262813-272365 GCF_003651465.1 Formica exsecta | reverse complement strand
ATACTTATTATAAGTATACTTATAATAAGTATTGATGTTTTATTTATATACAAATTATTATTACTAATAATAACTCCAGTGCTACAATGTAAAACAGTATATAATAGTTGCTTTTGTATTATATCTGATGTAATAGAGCGAGCGTATCAAGCTGATTTTTCGAAAAATGTGCATTTTTTACCTTTATTTTCCTTGTCTTTTTCTTCTTCGTCTTGTGTACGATTGTTAATATCTTCACTTCGGAAGTGTGTAGTTTTTCATTGTGAATGAACAATGCAGCTTCCACATCATCATCATTATTATCATCATCATTAAAATCTTCGATACAATCTAATTCGTACGAATCAGTGCAATGTATATCTTCCATTGTCATAAAAGGAACTGCGCTTGAGTCACCTTCGGTGTTCTCTCGTGCCGATATGCACTGTGCAGAATGTTTGCGAAGAATGTACCATTTTAATCTGTGCTGTACTTCCATAGGTGACGGATGGTCGTTGGCTGCTCTCATTGCTCTTAAATAAGAGAAGAAGTTTTCGAGCACATCCTGACATAACCGCCTTGTAATTATGTATTCGAGTATGAATAAATCGGAAAAATATTTTTCTTTTATATATGGCAGCAATTCTTTCAATGAAGCATTCGTCAGTAATATGCCCTTTTGAAATGGTAGGAGAGCCGATTTTTTGCCAACTCTCATGTTGGAAATGAACTGGCTCATTTTCCCCAAAATTTAATTTTGATGTTCCAATTCCACTTCATAAGCACGCGAGCCGCTATGGGATCCGAATTTTGATTGGCTGTTCAATACATCGAACTAGTCATTAATCAGAAGAAAAACATCCGATAGTTCTTGCCAATAATTGTTTTGCGAGAAAAATCCCTTTCTTCCGCAGTACTTAATGGCCAATGCGTTTCGGCGAGAAAAAGCTTGTGCCGCTAATTTCACCAGTTTGACGCTGATGTCCCTTGGCGTCGAGATGCTTTTCACTTAAATTGAAAGCAATTTTTAAATCTTTGGAATTCAGTGCAAGTTCTTTCAAAATTCGCTTATTCAATATTTTTCCACCAACAAGAAAACCGTAGTCAATGAAGTTATTTCTTAATAGCTTGATCAAATGAGGAACATCTGCGAAGACAAAAATCTTTAAAGATTTATCTGCCTGGTGTTCGAAAAAATATTTCTTCTCTGAGGAGTCTTGTTTCATGCCTTGCTGTGACTTCGACAATCCAACACCTATGTTTAGTTCATTCCACAAAGCTATGTTCGTAGGTCCTAAATCACTAGTTATTGCTACAACTGTATAATAGATTTTGTGGAGAGCTGTTATAATATTCAATAAAATGTCCTTCATCATTGGCTGAGAGTATTGGTAATAAATCGGCTGTTTCCATTTCGAAAAGAGACCTCTGACCATCACAAATTGACAGGTTTTATGTGGTCCGTAAATTTTCTGTTCCCTGCGTTCTAGATCCAATATGTTTGAAATGTAGATTTCATCAAAGGTCAGAACGGTAATTTTGTCTGCGACAGATAAATCTTCTCCTTTTGATTGCATTATTTTCAAAACATCCTTCAAAACTCCTGGTTTCGTATCAAATGATGCTGCCCAATTCCGCAGAGTGGACTCGCAAAGTAGCGGTAACTGCTTAACTTCACGTAAATATTTGTACGTTTTACCACTCAATGACCGAACGGCAATAGCAGAAGAAATGTCATCTGCTGACCATTTAATTCTCTTAGCGTTCGGCGCCATCAATTTTTTTACTTGGCCCGGTGTAAATACGGCATGTAATATATCAGCAGCAGTATCCTGGCCAATTCTTTGTTCATTTTTCTTCATGGCTTCAAGATCATTGGATTTCATTTCCCATGCTTTTCTAAGCTGCTTATTTTCCAATAACAGTAGCCTATTTCTTTCTTCAGCTTCCTTCAAGCGCCGTTGGAGCTTTTCAATTTCCGTTTCCGGTTCACGCACATCTCTGTAAATATATAATTTTTTTATTTTTTTTCTTTTTTTCTTTTTTTCTTTTTATTTATTTATTTATTTTTACTTATCTATTTTATTTATTTTTTATTTACGTATTTTATTTTTTAATACATACACATGGTTCCATCCTAACGGTGAGCTTTCTGTACATTTTCTGTTACATTCCATATGTGTGGAAGTTTCGGCAGATGTGGCATGCCTCTTGACAATATTATTTCTCGCACAAGCTACAAGTTCTTCGTACGTTGGGATTCCAGTACGACTGTAACATGCAAAGTACTATATTTAGTGTGAAATATATATTACAAATGACAATGATACAAAATCATTTATCTAAGACAATTAATCGAATTTTTTAAAATTTCATACAAGCAGTGTTTTGAAAAACATACAGTAGGATCACTTCCAAACTTACCAGATGTTTTTCGTCATGGGTTCTGTTTCATCACCTTCCAATGTACTGCACCTGTTAATTCTATTTGTATCTTGCTTTGGTAAATCGAGCAATTGCGTTGGAATCGAACCAGTCTTCAATCGATTCATTAATCGAGCCTTGGTATTCGGCGTACGTGGCTTTGTCCATTTCTTTTCCATGCAGTCCGAAGAGAAATGTAGCTCACATATTCTTGCTGAAAATTACACATAAGTTTTCAAAATCGCAAAAATCACGTTCTCACGTTCTTGACATATGATACGAGTATGTCATATGCGAGTATGGACGATTCTGATTCATTGAACTCTCTGATAATTAAAATCAAACTCGATAGATTGTTATTTTTAAATATTTCAAACATTTATAACAAATGTATTTTTTAAATGAAATTTACCGCTGTTCACGTTTAAATTTTCTTCTTCTCGGTGGCAAGCTTCGAACCATTTCTTTTTTAATGCAGGATTTTGCGGGAATGGAAAAAATTTGATGTCTTTCGTTTTCGTAGCTCCACCGGTGCGACTTTTACAATTTTTGATGCAACAAGTCGGCATGATTCCTAGATGATCATAATACATATTATTAAGCAAATATCAAACAATACGATGCCTCAACATTAATTATATTAAATTTATATTATATTTTATTTTATTAATTATATTTATACTACTTACTGCATATGTTGCATCAAAGGACGGATGATAAACGGGGAGCACACACTTTTGCAAATCAATTTCCTTATGCTTATGATTATGCGCTTATGCAAAAGTGTGTGCTCCCCGCTATAGGCTTATCACACACAAATTTGCATAGCTGCATATGCTTTTCACCATGATGAGGTTCTGCGACAATACATCTTTTCTTTACATCTTCCTGCTGTTCTTCGGTGCCATTTAATAATTCAAACTTATAGAAATATGCCCACGCGTCTCCTAAATCCGGGTCTATCTTGACCGTTCGATTAAACCAATCTCTACATTTTGATAACTTACGTTCGCACCAAAATAATCTGTAACAGAAAAATCTGTATAATTTTCACAACTCTTTTTTTCTCATATATATTCTTTATAAATCTTGATATAAACTTGTATATATTCCAAATAAATGTCGACTCACTTTGACACTGCCAAAAGAACATGAGGATCATGTTCGCATTTTTTAAGAGCATCCACACTCTTAGTTTTCCGTTGAGGTCGTGGTTCCATGAAAATTGCCTCCGCCCAAAGGAGGCCCGATGTATATTGTCTTATTATTATATTTGGACATTCTTATATATGGACGCTCCTGAGACAAAGCGTCGCGCTCCTTAGTTACGCGTATCTGGCGACTCGTCGCTAACGCACGAGCGGTGAGTGGGGGGCAATAGGCGTGAGCCACGGAATCGGGCCGAAATGTGCAACTAAATCCGAGCACTGGGCTATAAGCTTTACACTGACGGGAGCATCCATATTGCTTTTCTTGCAAAATGGGTCATGCGCTGATTGGCTCAAAAATTGAACGAGTGCGCAGCGTTGGGAATGCGTCACCTCGTTTTTTACACCATGGATAGAATGACGCTCATGGCATGGCTCGCGCAGGCGCTTGAAGCAGCCAATGAGCGCGGGACATGCCAGGCTAGAATCTGTGGCTCGGAGAGAGGAAAAAGACTGCAGCGGAAAATCACTTTTTCCGGTATCTTCGCAGAGTTCGGCCGAGCCAAAGAACGTTTAGTCACAGTATATTTACATACAATAGGGACAGTCCTTTGTTCTCAAGTCAGCCGCGCAGATTTGCTTGCGCATTGTAAACGGCCATTTTTATAGGTCACGCCAATCCCGTTCAACATAAAGAACTTAGTATATCTCCATTATTGTGATTACATCTAGTGAAACATAATCTGCAAAACTGTGTTACCGTCTTGCTGATTTCGCATTTTGTCCAATAATTGATTTTTATTCGAAAAAAATTTATTATAATCTGTAAAAATTTAAAAAAAAGATGTACTGATGACAAAGGTTTTCGATATTATTGATACGGTACTGCAATCTAAAGACATGGCGGACAAATTGCCTCCGCCCAAAGGAGGCCCGATGTAGGGCATTCTTGTAATGCTTTAGCAATTAGCATATTTGAAAAATCGCGTGGGCCGCCGCTTTTTAATTCGTTTCGGATAGCCTCTACCCATAATTCTGCATTTTTAGAGTTCTTGAGTCGAGCTTTCTCCAAAACCGAACGTGCCTTGGTCACTTGGTTCTTCCTGTGTTCCAATTGCGCTAGCAGACGCCATAGAGGTATCGAATTTGGACATTTCTTGATCTGTGTGTATAAATATATAAAAAAAGATATGATATTTTTTTTTTACAAGTTTGTGTATCTTAATTAAATTAGTGTAAAAAAAGCATTCACTCACCGCTTGATTATATGTTTCTATTGCTTTGTCTAAATAACCCTGCTGTTCCTCGATTTGACCTTTCATTAGCCATAGTTTAGGAAAATCATCGAAAGCTTCGAACCCTGCTAATTTTAACCGTCGGTTAATCTAACTGGACTTTGTGAAATTGACCCTTAAAGATCTGTTGAAAAAGATCAAAGGTGCCGATGCGGTGTGTCCCTACTGTATATAAGTATACTGTGGTTTAGTCTTTCATTATTATAACGTTTTCGAATGAACGGGTTAACAAATTTGGATTGGCTTGAAACGCGAGAGATAAGATACCTCTGGCTGCTGGCACGTCACCCTGAAAGGAAAAAAAAGAGGAGAAAAAAATATTAATAAAGAGTTATCTCGAATTAAAATTTTAAACGTAAATCTACTCACAGCCAACCACTTAGATTTAGCACCCATCAGCCAGAGCACTTCACTCTTCGGACAATGAGCGACTGCTCTTTGTAACAAAGCTTCCAAGGATTCTCGTGTTCCGTATGTCTTTTCGAAATAAGCCGCGCGCAGCCAAATCGATTTCTTACTAGGAAATGCCGTTAATGCGTACGCGTAGACTAAGCCTTTTATTGGCAGAGACGATGCAATGACGTCATTAATCGCTCTGAGAGCGATAAACCTGCTACATTCAAAAACGCTATTTTATTAAGCATTTGTAAAAGTTATACGAATTAATATCAGTATTAGCGCATTCCGTGAGTGCAATTATTCCTAACAATGTCAACTCCCACACGCCAAACGCAATAGGTGCGTTCAGAAGACGCAACCGTTGAACATCGTCTTGTCAACACTCGATGTTGATTTGTTGGTTCTAGAAGTAAGAACCAATCACGATTGGTATTCAACGTTTGTTTTTTTCTGAACGCACCCTACATATTTATATATATGTATTTGTGGCATTTTATGTATGTATTTAAATTTATTTCATATATTATATTTAATAAATATAATATGAAAACGAACACACTAATATTAAAATTAATCGATTCTTTCTTTATTTACAAACTTTATTTACAAACTTACTCGTTACTAACATAAATCAATGATTACTTTGTCATAGCATTTTAATTATATCAAAAACAATTTTTATTTTATGTAGGAATAGGTAACTCCTTTGCAACCTTTATTAGAATCTGATCTGTACTCAAACACCAGTTTGCTATATTTTTGGAAACCTTACACCAATTTTCACCATGATGAGGTTCTGCGACAATACATCTTTTCTTTACATCTTCCTGCTGTTCTTCGGTGCCATTTAATAATTCAAACTTATAGAAATATGCCCACGCGTCTCCTAAATCCGGGTCTATCTTGACCGTTCGATTAAACCAATCTCTACATTTTGATAACTTACGTTCGCACCAAAATAATCTGTAACAGAAAAATCTGTATAATTTTCACAACTCTTTTTTTCTCATATATATTCTTTATAAATCTTGATATAAACTTGTATATATTCCAAATAAATGTCGACTCACTTTGACA
Organism: Formica exsecta; assembly: GCF_003651465.1. Taxonomy (NCBI): domain Eukaryota; kingdom Metazoa; phylum Arthropoda; class Insecta; order Hymenoptera; family Formicidae; genus Formica; species Formica exsecta. The sequence continues at coordinate 266,043 of NW_021848930.1, read as the reverse complement.
CTGCCAAAAGAACATGAGGATCATGTTCGCATTTTTTAAGAGCATCCACACTCTTAGTTTTCCGTTGAGGTCGTGGTTCCATGAAAATTGCCTCCGCCCAAAGGAGGCCCGATGTAGGGCATTCTTGTAATGCTTTAGCAATTAGCATATTTGAAAAATCGCGTGGGCCGCCGCTTTTTAATTCGTTTCGGATAGCCTCTACCCATAATTCTGCATTTTTAGAGTTCTTGAGTCGAGCTTTCTCCAAAACCGAACGTGCCTTGGTCACTTGGTTCTTCCTGTGTTCCAATTGCGCTAGCAGACGCCATAGAGGTATCGAATTTGGACATTTCTTGATCTGTGTGTATAAATATATAAAAAAAGATATGATATTTTTTTTTTACAAGTTTGTGTATCTTAATTAAATTAGTGTAAAAAAAGCATTCACTCACCGCTTGATTATATGTTTCTATTGCTTTGTCTAAATAACCCTGCTGTTCTTCGATTTGACCTTTCATTAGCCATAGTTTAGGAAAATCATCGAAAGCTTCGAGAGCTTCCTTGAGTAAACGCAACGCCGCATCCAAATTATTAAGAGCCCATTCCAGTTTAGCGCTTTTCATCATCACTCTCGGTGTCGGAGCGGATGCTCTAGCCTTGGCCAATAAACGTCGCGCTCTCTCGTACTCCGAGTTTTCGGATTCGAGCTTCACTGCTGCCAACCAAATCTCTTCGGAATTTGGATTGGCTTGAAACGCGAGAGATAAGATACCTCTGGCTGCCGGCACGTCACCCTGAAATGAAAAAAAAGAGAAAAAGATATTAATAAAAAGTTATCTCGAATTAAAATTTTAAACGTAAATCTACTCACAGCCAACCACTTAGATTTAGCACCCATCAGCCAGAGCACTTCACTCTTCGGACAATGAGCGACTGCTCTTTGTAACAAAGCTTCCAAAGATTCTCGTGTTCCGTATGTCTTTTCGAAATAAGCTGCGCGCAGCCAAATCGATTTCTTACTAGGAAATGTCGTTAATGCGTACGCGTAGACAGCTCTCGCACATTCTAATGCCCCTTGTTGAGCACACTGTAACAAAATAAATATATTTCTCAATATAGACATTAATTTTCACATGTATCATTTTCATTATATAAACAATAGATAATGCCTTACAGTTTCCGAATCTTCCATCCAAGTATGCTTTCTATCTTCTTCTTCTACTCCAAAACCGATAATAGCTTTGACGATAACCTGACAACAATGCACCGCTCCCGCCTTTTCAGCTTCCATTGCTTCCTTGAACCAATGTTCCCTGTTGATCTCTACCCCGTTCGCACTCAACGAGGATATAGCGCGATCGATGATCTTCTCTACCATGTGTTTATTGCCGTTTTCCTCTTCCAATTTCGCTGCTGTAGTCCAAATTTGTCTGTCTGTCGGGATATTCTCTCGGGCCTTGTTCAAGACTTTTCTCGCATTATCGTAGGTTTCTAATCTAGCGAGAGCGAGCCATAAATCTACACTAGTCGGACAACATTCAACCGCACGACTGAGCAAAATACGTGCGTCCTCGGGCTCCTCCAATTCGACGGCGGCTTTCCATAATCGCACTGAATTCGGGATATGTTCCAGGGCCTTTCGATACACTCTTCTTTTCGCTTTCATCTCCATCTCCAAATCCGCGGCCTTTATCCAGATTCTGACAGATGTTGGAATGTGTCGCACCGATTGTGCTATCACCGCCTTCGCCGTGTCCGGCGGCTGCAGTCTCGCAGCTTCCAACCACAGATCCTCAGAAGTGGGATTTACCTCACAACCTTTCATTATTAAATTTCTTGCCGCTTGAACTTTTCCTGTCACTTCTTCTAAACGTGCGGACGCGATCCATGCAGGGGGATGGTTAGGATTGGTCTCTCTGACGGATTTCAACAATAATCTGGCTTTTTTTATGTCACTATGGAAATAAAAAAAAATTGTGATAAGAATGTTTATACAATCTTAAAATTAAATATGTAATAATCATACACTTACTTTATGTCACCGCCATAAGTAGGTATCATGCTTTGCAAATCTGTAAGGTATCCTTTTGGATCGACTACAGTTTGGCCCTCCACAGAATCAGAAACTTGATTCAGCTTGACATTCATCAATGTATTTCTGGCCTGTCCAATCTTCCTGAGGTCAAGATCCCCTGTGGGAGTTAGCATACCTGGTGTTGCCACACCTGGCATCATAGAGGCCAAACCGCTAGTCGGATCAATACTAGTGGATGTTTCACCACCTAAATTCCTCGCTAAGACAGAATCTGGTAATGGGGTAAATTTTTCCGCTCTTGGATTACGCTGTTTACGATTTCTAGCATCTCCTACTTCAGGAATATTTTTCCATTCGTCTTCTGACACATTAACCAATTCTCTTTTCAAGTCTGAGAACTGCTGCTGAATTTTAGGACGTTCTTGACGATAGCGTTCCAATTCTTCCCTGAGACGTTTTTCTCTGTATTCCTTACGTTTCTCATCCATACGTTTATCGATAGCTTCATAAATTGCATCTGCTTCTTCGTCATCTTTATCGTAAGGATCCTGAAATTATTAGAATAGTATTATCTCTCTAACATACCTAACTAAAAAAAAAAAATAATAATTTTACTTACTTTACTAAATAGGGAACCTCCATATCCTGAAAATTCATCGTAATTGTTATCATTTAAATCTTCTTCATCTTCTTCCTCTTCTTCCTTCTTCTTTGCACGTTTCGTGGGTGGAGCGTGTCTATCGTCTCTGCATTCAAAATAAATAATAATTTGTAAGAGAATGTTGCATTTGTCGAGTTGTCTTCTAATAAGAAATGTATTTTTCTACTTACGAAACGTCATTAGCATCTCGAGCGGGACCGATATCAGACCGTGTTGTAAATCCTGTAGCTCTGCGGAGAGAAAGAGAGGTTAACTATATGTTTGCATCTTGATTGCTATAGTTATACTCAGTAGTTATTCGATTATTTATAATTATATGTTACATAAAAAAATTTACCCTCTTCCAACACCAGCAACATATCCCAAAGGTGCCGGTACACCCAAAAAGTGCTTTTTATTTCGCGTATTTAATGAAACCGGGGGAACTGCCATGTTGGATATATCGCTTGTTTATTCATACCATAGACATAGTATATCTAGACCGAGTATTGAGGAGTGGGAGCCGAGGTGCACGTAGAAAAGGACATACCATAGACATAGTATATCTAGACCGAG
>NW_021848930.1:203107-258292 GCF_003651465.1 Formica exsecta | reverse complement strand
CTAGAAATTTTATAATTAAAATATTAACCCAACATGTAAGATAATCTGCACGTGTGAAGCCAAAACCAGTAACACTCTTATGATTGGAACATGTAGAATACTTCGCTAAACAGCACGCAACGAATCAATTAACAAAATCAGTACGAAAAATCGTACCGTGTGCCGCAGGCTTAAGATTGATCGATTCTTTCAGCTTTATTTACAGACTTACTCGTTACTAATATACATTAATAAATACTTTGTCATTGCATTTTAATTTGTCGAAATGTGAAAAGCAATTTTTATCTTATATAGGAATAGGTAACTCTTTTGCAACTTTTACTAGAATCTGATCTGTATTTAGACACCAGTTTGCTATATTTTTGGAAACCTTACACCAATTTTCACCATGATGAGGTTCTGCGACAATACATCTTTTCTTTACATCTTCCTGCTGTTCTTCGGTGCCATTTAATAATTCAAACTTATAGAAATATGCCCACGCGTCTCCTAAATCCGGGTCTATCTTGACCGTTCGATTAAACCAATCTCTACATTTTGATAACTTACGTTCGCACCAAAATAATCTGTAACAGAAAAATCTGTATAATTTTCACAACTCTTTTTTTCTCATATATATTCTTTATAAATCTTGATATAAACTTGTATATATTCCAAATAAATGTCGACTCACTTTGACACTGCCAAAAGAACATGAGGATCATGTTCGCATTTTTTAAGAGCATCCACACTCTTAGTTTTCCGTTGAGGTCGTGGTTCCATGAAAATTGCCTCCGCCCAAAGGAGGCCCGATGTAGGGCATTCTTGTAATGCTTTAGCAATTAGCATATTTGAAAAATCGCGTGGGCCGCCGCTTTTTAATTCGTTTCGGATAGCCTCTACCCATAATTCTGCATTTTTAGAGTTCTTGAGTCGAGCTTTCTCCAAAACCGAACGTGCCTTGGTCACTTGGTTCTTCCTGTGTTCCAATTGCGCTAGCAGACGCCATAGAGGTATCGAATTTGGACATTTCTTGATCTGTGTGTATAAATATATAAAAAAAGATATGATATTTTTTTTTTACAAGTTTGTGTATCTTAATTAAATTAGTGTAAAAAAAGCATTCACTCACCGCTTGATTATATGTTTCTATTGCTTTGTCTAAATAACCCTGCTGTTCCTCGATTTGACCTTTCATTAGCCATAGTTTAGGAAAATCATCGAAAGCTTCGAGAGCTTCCTTGAGTAAACGCAACGCCGCATCCAAATTATTAAGAGCCCATTCCAGTTTAGCGCTTTTCATCATCACTCTCGGTGTCGGAGCGGATGCTCTAGCCTTGGCCAATAAACGTCGCGCTCTCTCGTACTCCGAGTTTTCGGATTCGAGCTTCACTGCTGCCAACCAAATCTCTTCGGAATTTGGATTGGCTTGAAACGCGAGAGATAAGATACCTCTGGCTGCTGGCACGTCACCCTGAAAGGAAAAAAAAGAGGAGAAAAAAATATTAATAAAGAGTTATCTCGAATTAAAATTTTAAACGTAAATCTACTCACAGCCAACCACTTAGATTTAGCACCCATCAGCCAGAGCACTTCACTCTTCGGACAATGAGCGACTGCTCTTTGTAACAAAGCTTCCAAGGATTCTCGTGTTCCGTATGTCTTTTCGAAATAAGCCGCGCGCAGCCAAATCGATTTCTTACTAGGAAATGCCGTTAATGCGTACGCGTAGACTGCTCTCGCACATTCTAATGCCCCTTGTTGAGCACACTGTAACAAAATAAATATATTTCTCAATATAGACATTAATTTTCACATGTATCATTTTCATTATATAGATAAACAATAGAAAATGCCTTACAGTTTCCGAATCTTCCATCCAAGTATGCTTTCTATCTTCTTCTTCTACTCCAAAACCGATAATAGCCTTGACGATAACCTGACAACAATGCACCGCTCCCGCCTTTTCAGCTTCCATTGCTTCCTTGAACCAATGTTCCCTGTTGATCTCTACCCCGTTCGCACTCAACGAGGATATAGCGCGATCGATGATCTTCTCTACCATGTGTTTATTGCCGTTTTCCTCTTCCAATTTCGCTGCTGTAGTCCAAATTTGTCTGTAGCTCTGCGGAGAGAAAGAGAGGTTAACTATATGTTTGCATCTTGATTGCTATAGTTATACTCGGTAGTTGTACAATTATTTATAATTATATGTTACATAAAAAAACGTACCCTCTTCCAACACCAGCAACATATCCCAAAGGTGCTGGTACACCCAGAAAGTGCTTTTTATTTCGCGTATTTAATGAAACCGGGGGAACTGCCATGTTGGATATATCGCTTGTTTATTCATACCATAGACATAGTATATCTAGACCGAGTATTGAGGAGTGGGAGCCGAGGTGCACGTAGAAAAGGACATACCATAGACATAGTATATCTAGACCGAGCCTCTGCCTTTATTTAAGGAGTGGTGGTAAAGATGCACGTAGAAAACGACATACTCTGTTTCGTGCCTCTTGCGTTCTCTCTCGCTCGCACAGAGCATAGCGCTCTCTTTCGCCATGCTACGTGCGAGTGAGAGATAACGCAAGGGGCACGAAACAGAGTATGTCCCATAGACATAGTATATCTAGACCGAGTGTTGAAGAGTGGGAGTTTCCCCACTTCTTAAATAAAGGCAAACGCTTGGTCTAGATATACTATGTCTATGGGTTGCACAATCGTCGAGCAACCGTCGTTCATCTATACATATATAGACATTTTATTCAAACAAGGAAACGGAATGGATTAATTATTTCTAATTTTTATTTTTTAATTTCATTATGCGTTAATCCATTCCATTCCCTTGTTTGAAGTAAAATAATTCCAAATTGCTCCACTTGATATTTAATATTTTATTCCTGTTCCTAATATTTTCTCTATTGTGCGCAGGGCCTTAGACCCATCGTAAAAAAAAGAATATATAAGTCGTGTTCCAAAATTCACTGCCAGTACTGAAAATTTATAGTTCACATAACATATATTATAGATTTCCAATATTGGCAGTAAATTTTGGAACACAGCCATAGTATATGGTACATTATGTAGAAAATAATTCACATACATAACAAAGTTTTTTAAACTCTATTTTATGTTATTTACAACATACAGCTTGATATTCAGAATAAATCACGATTGTACAATATAGAAATATATTGAATATAATATAATGACACTTGATTTACTATAATTCTAAAACTTTAGATAGGATTGTGCAAGAGTTAATTAGATGAAAGAGTGAATTATATATTACAATAATTATTGAAATATTGATGTAATGAATATTTTAATAGGACAATTCATAATATATCTTGTTTTGGCACTGTACTTGTATAATTTTGTCTATATAATTGGAAAATTTGTAGGATTTGTATATAATTATATATGTATATATTTGATTGCACTAAAGTCTGAACATTGAGCATTAAATTAATAAGTTTAATAGTAGATTAAAAATAATTACTGTTATTATCTAATTTTTTGCAAAATCACTCTTGGAATATTAATATACAAAATTACTTTTTATAGGACATTATATGTTACTTTTTTGACAAAAAATGAAGATATTATGTCAAATGATGAGATTGATCTATAGTCCCTTTGCATAATTATAGCACATAATATTAAGAAGGTAATAAACCTAAACTCTGCAGACATATCTGTGCTGCTTCTGCTTTTGCCTGTTTTTTGTTAGGGCTCGCAACACTCGGCTTATACTCGACGCCATTTACTTTTACCTACAATATTAATAACACAATATTAATTAAATTAATATGTAGATATTTGTTGCTTTCCATTTACATCAAAACTCAGATAATTCTCACTTGCGTTCTCTCTCACTCGCATGTATGCTACGTGCGAGCGAGAGAGAACGCAAGTGAGATTTATCTGAGTTTTGATGTAAATGGAAAGCGACTATTCTTGCAAAATGTGAAATACCAGTAAGTTTTTGTAATAACACTACTCACTTTGAAGAGGAAATTTTTTCTGTGATCTGGTCCACATTCAAAGCATAACTCGTAAACTGGCGCTCCAAGTTTCTTCTTTGAACAATATTCACCCAAAAGTGACACTGGATGTTTGCCTGGAATAAAGTCGTTGCAAATGGTTAGATTTAATTTGAAAAGCATTTTTATTAAAAGTGCTTGATATTACTTTCATAAAGAAAAATATATACAGACATATTCTCTCTCTTTGAAGTTTGAATAATATATTATGAGGTATCATCAGACATGCTTTAAGATATACCTTCTAATGTCTTGACGGCTGGCACTACAGGTTTTACAGCTTTGCCAACTTTCTGTCCGATATCTTGGTCGGAGACTAGTCCTCGCTTATCCAATTTAACTTCTAGCTGCAACGGTTCCAAGGCCCCTTCTTTGTTTTTGCCTAGACCCTCACCTGGTCGCCAACCCATCTTCTGCAGCAACGCCATACCCATTCCACCCGATACAGGCTGTGCTGATACTAATTGATCCTAAATAGTTCATTGAAGTAAAAGATAACATACATTGTCACATCATTGTATGAATATATAACATCAAAACATGATTCTGTGACAGTTATAGCCCACGTTCTTTGAAATACATTCAATATGACTGGTACAAGGAACGTGCACATTAGAGAAATATGACACTTCAAATAAACTTGTTGAAAAATGGATATATCCCATTATATTTTTTTAGTGATTTATAATTGTCATCTGTATATATGTAGTGTATAATGTTGGAAATACAATAATCTGTATTATACAACTTGCATAGGAATACTTACCAAACGAATAATAATCTCTGCATCAGGCTGCCGAAGTAGTTTCTTTTCTGATGTAGCTATGTGCCTGTAACAAACCCTCAGGTGGATGCAGACTAATGCTAAATATCCCAGCTTTATGATTAAGAGGCAATATATCGGCTTCAGGTGAAATCCTATAGTAGGAAGCTGATGATAATTAGCAGTAATCTCACAAGAGCTCATTATCTCAATACTTGCATATCGAAAAAAAATTCATTATTTGATGTAATATTATTATCAGTTATATACTTTTTAGATTAATATATAAAGTATGTATATTTTTTTTTATTTATTACTTATAATACTTTTGTTCCTAAAACGGGATAAACTTAACACAGGATTCTAATCTAAAATTACAATCCTGCATACTTTGTGATTTGCATTGATATAATAATGCTCCTGTGTCCATGCAGGCACAGAATCCACTTCTACATAAGAAATAGTCTGTGCCTACAACACAGTCTCCGTTAAAATCAACATTAACTTTTTATTGATCCTAGCAGAGACTGTGCCTGAAAACTTGTTACAGGCAATATCAGTGTGTTAATGATGTATTACTAAACAATGCCAGGTCCAAATTCTTAACACACATAGCAGTCTAGTCTTACTCTTAATTTACATTGTTATTACTGTAATATATATTAGACCTGTTTCACATTGTTTAGAGAGAAAAGGGAATTTTTATGGATTTAAGATGCATTTACATATCATATGATGTAAAATATTTTTTTTCTAATGATGATTTCAATTATAATAACAGACTTTAAAAAATTACATGTTTAATTAAATATCATTGTTATAAATATATGGAAGAAATTTTTGCAGAATAAAAAAATATGTTTGATTTGAAAATGCATCAGGAGATTCTGGCATTAGGATTTTAGGAACAAGTTTCTCGTGAAATAAAATAAAACACATAATAATAATTTTACCTTACGTGCCCAGGCTTGATAACCTGAGGAAAGTTCATCAGGGGTGGGTACTCTAACTCCTGTACTACCAGTAAACTGACCTGGTATCTGCTTACTTTCAGCCCAAGTTCTCATCTATAATATTATAAATAGACAGCTTGGCACATACACATACATACATACAAATATTCATATGAGAATTGTGCTATTTTATGATAATTTCTATATTGTTTCTGTATATCGTTCTTTTTACCTCATTTTGTGCTCGATGCATTGCATTCAAAGCACCTATATCATTTGGATTTTCCGTTAATTTTCTCATAGCTGCTAGTCTTTCAGACACTATTGAGCCAATATCCACAGTCTATAATTATAAAAGTTGTCCATATATATATAAAACTATTTCATTCCAAGTTAATTGTATATTTTATGTGATGCGTTCTTTTATTTTACTTTTGTCATTGAGGGGAAAACAGTTTGTGCAGGTTGCAAAAGAGGAGGTTGTTCTGGTGGTTGTACAGGAGGTGGTGGCATTATTGCTGGTGTCTCGTTTGTCGTAGAAGATGGTACAAGTACTTTTTTTGGTTCTGGTTTCTTTGGTGTAACAGGCACCCATTCGTTTTCTGAAAACGATATATTATATAACATGGATACATTAGAGTACTTAACAAGATTACAAGCTGTATCTTAAAAATGTTTTTACCGCTTCTTCTATGGTGTTGTCCACTGGAGACAGGAAATTGTAATCGTAACTGATTCGAAGTCTCGGTTGTTTTTTCTAAGAACGTTTTCGTTGGCAATTGTTTTGCATCCTGAACAGAGAAATAAAGTTTTTGTATTGATGGTACACATTTGTGAAATGAAATAATCGGTGATAAACAGCATGTATGGATTTATACTAACTCTAATATTCATTATAATAGAACTAGGTCTTTCTTTTAAAAGAAAGGGATGATGAAAACCCTTTTCAGATTCACTTTCTTCACCTTCGGAAGAGATACTAGATAATTCACCTAATGCTTCAGATTTTGATAATGATTTGCAAAAATCTGTGAAAAATGTAATCCAATTACACATACAATGGACATATAATAGTTAAAATAATTATTATAATAATAAAACTTTAATTTAAGTAAAACAAAAAATTACCTGTAAGTTCATCTACTGTTTTCCCACCAGATTGTATAGCAGCAATAGCTTTATCTTGCTGGGCTAGTGGGAGAGTTCCTTGTTTAATCATGTTTATAGCATTCCTCCTGGCAATTTCTAACAACTTTTTCTTATCAATCTCTATTCGTTCCCTAATAAAAATTTAATGTTATATAAATTCGAGATTGAAACACAAATAATATATTCTTTATTTCTCAAATAATTTAACACAATTCTAACTTTCTTTCTCTGCTTCTACTTCGACCTCGCGTATATTTGTCTCTATTTCTGTTTTCACTGCGACTTCTATGTCTGCGCCTTTCTCTGCTCCTGCCCGAGTCTCGTCTTTCATAACTTTTGTCACTGTCACGCCTTTCTCTGCTTCTACCTCTCTGTTTTTCTCTTCCACCACTCCTACTGCGATGCAAATCATGTCGCGTTCGTGATCTCGATCGTTTTCTATCTTGAGAATGACAACTCCTACTTCTTTTACTATCTTTCTCTCTTACGCCTCTGTAATTGAAATTATTCTTGTGATTATTGTTATAATCTTATTTTTTAATTATTTCTCACCTTTTCTTCTCCTTCTCTCTCAAAACCAATCTAAGATCAGTTTTTGAAGGGATTGATTTTCTCGATGGACTAAACATTTTGTTTCTCATCCTTTCTCTACTTGGGCTGAATGATGGTGATCTGCCTTGAGGTGGAGTAGGACTTAAAGTAGGTGTCCTATTATCGTCGCTACTGCTATCAGACAACTCGCCATCTTCCATTCTTGCAGCTTTCGCTTTTTGCTTATTTTCTATCGCTTTAACTGTTTCATTATAAACAGTACTGTTCTTGAGATCCTTTATTAATATTTTTCCTTGAGAAGACTGCTTTTCTATTTATGAAAAGATATATTTATATTATATGTTTTTATTTTAATATTCTTACTTTATCATTATTATAAATTATTTTAAAATTCAATTTTTGTAGATAATACTATCGACAGTGGGAATTATTAACAAATTAACAAGTACAAACCAAGAACTTTAGGTATTATTGGCTCATCAGATTCATCATCTGTTTTTTTCGATATAGATGGTAATAGGGGACTAGCAGAACCATCTACAATTTTGTCAATAATATCTGAATCCTTGTTCGTACACAGTTGGTCCTCAAATTTTGTTACATCATTCATGCTATCTTTTTCTGACATAATGTCAAATAACTTTGATTCGCAGTCTTTTACAATTCCAAGATTGTCATCATCCAATTTTGTCAATTTGGCTCTGGTCTGACCTGAATCTGACGACTTGCTCGAAACAGATTCACGTCTTCGTTTGGATTTTTTCTTATGTTTCTTTTTTTTCTTCACGCCTAATTAAAACAGTGATACACAGTTACAGCGATATGTATAGTATCAAATGTATATATAATACTGAATAGTACACGTATTATTATTACCTTCTACATCGCTGTTACTGTCCGAGGAATTATGTCTCGATCTCTTCTTGTGCTTCTTCTCCTTATGCTTATGTTTCTTTTTGATTTTTTTCTTTTTCGCTTGAAGTTTATCCAACTTAGCGGATTTGACATTGCCATTCAGTATTTGCTGATCGCTGTTCTCGGGTGACGCGACGCCATCGTCTGGTGCATCGAAAGTGCTGAAGAGCTCCGTTAGAATTTCGTTGGACGATTTCTCGGGTAGTCCGGGCTCCGATTTGATCTTGACGCCGTCGACGCCGACGGTTGTGATAAGGTTAGCAATGTCAAATAAATCTGTCATTTCGAGCAATTCTACAAACTTTATCGTAGAAACCTGGGGGCTGATTTCATCGTTTCACTTATATCAAGCTATACAAATAACTGATGAATGAAATCAATTTTAACCTAGCCTCACTGTACACCATATATATTGGCTATTTCAGGTTATTTCTCATTACAATCACAAACTGCATATCGCAAAGAAATTCGGACAAGTTCATTGCAAATTCGCCATTAGGTATTTAAATTCACGCGGAAGTGTCTAGCGACATCTGTGAAAAGGAAAAAACGGCAGGAAATCGGCGGCGTTTAAAAGTTAACGGTCTTTTTAAATATCTTTCTCTCTCTCTCGCCATCGTCTGGTGCATCGAAAGTGCTGAAGAGCTCCGTTAGAATTTCGTTGGACGATTTCTCGGGTAGTCCGGGCTCCGATTTGATCTTGACGCCGTCGACGCCGACGGTTGTGATAAGGTTAGCAATGTCAAATAAATCTGTCATTTCGAGCAATTCTACAAACTTTATCGTAGAAACCTGGGGGCTGATTTCATCGTTTCACTTATATCAAGCTATACAAATAACTGATGAATGAAATCAATTTTAACCTAGCCTCACTGTACACCACATATATTGGCTATTTCAGGTTATTTCTCATTACAATCACAAACTGCATATCGCAAAGAAATTCGGACAAGTTCATTGCAAATTCGCCATTAGGTATTTAAATTCACGCGGAAGTGTCTAGCGACATCTGTGAAAAGGAAAAAACGGCAGGAAATCGGCGGCGTTTAAAAGTTAACGGTCTTTTTAAATATCTTTCTCTCTCTCTCTCTCTCTCTCTCTCTCTCTCTCTGTCCTGTGTCCATTTAAATCACGTTTGAGGCTTCGCATCGCGATTTCCTTGGAATCATCGAATTTGTGCGACCTTGACCGATACATACTTGGAGCATTGGTGGAAAAAAGCACGTGTAATAAAAAGGTATTCGAGTTAATTCTCTTCAATTCAATATATGTTTTTATATATCTCGACATCTTTTGCGACCTTTGCTCTATTTTAACGCCAACTTTTCCAGCGACATAACATCGCGCACTCGAGGCTCCGCTCGCATTTATAAATCATGTCGCATCTAAGGTTTATGAAAGAACTCAACAATCTGACTCGTATGGACGAAGCTATCAAAGGTCCAATACCGCGATGGCAGAAGAAATGCATGGAGACATCGAATTTAAGGTAAAGAAAGTGGCTGCGTTGATGGTACATTGATGTTTTACATTAACCAAATATCGAGTAAATTTATCGAGTTTGGAAATAATTATTGACTATATTCAATAATGAATATTATTTCAATATATTGTATATGTTTCAGTATCAATCTTAGTTTGAATTCATCAAAGAAAGGTCTCACAAGTAGTTCTTTCACAAGTAGCGTATCAGGAAAAACCCCGACGAAAAGGAGCGATGGCAAGACCAAGAAAACTCCCTCTAAAGGCACAAAGAAATCTCCAAGTAAGATAATATCTATAAGCAGTAAATACAGAATAAGATCTTTTAATTTTATTTTTAATAATACAGGTCGTGTCACTCCAGCTAAAACACCCAATGGTGGTGATAGATTTATTCCTTCAAGATCTACAACCAATTTTGAATTGAGCCATTATAAGGTTAGATTAGATAGATATAAGAAAGTATTTAATGATTAAATTTTGAAATATCTGAATACATTTTTATATTTTAGATTCTTCAGCAACAAAATGCAGAACAGGATGGAGATAAAGCAAACAACATGAGTCCTACAAAACGAGAGATGCAGCGTCTCATGGGAGAGAATCTGCATGGTGGTGATATAAATAATATGAGAGTTTTATCTTATCAGGTCAAAGCACCAGCGCCACCGGAGGGATATCAAAATCCTCTCAAAGTTTTGTATAGTCAAACTAAAACACCAGCTAGTGTTAGAGCTTCCACAAGATATATACCGCAAGCTGCTGACAGGATATTGGATGCGCCAGAAATCATCGATGATTATTGTGAGTAGTTTAATTTAACATTTTCTTATCTAATACAAAAAAGAATTAAAGAATAAAAAAAATTTAATGTCTTATAGATTTAAATTTGGTGGACTGGTCAAACTCTAATATCTTGGCTGTGGGATTGGGTACTAATGTATATTTGTGGAATGCTGGGACTGGAACTATAGAACAATTATTCGAATTGGATGCGAACGACTATGTATGTTCCGTTGCGTGGATTCAGGAAGGTCCATGTCTAGCAGTGGGTACCACAGAAGGAAATACAGAATTATGGGATTGTAGTCAAATGAGGAGAATTCGCGTTATGAATGGGCACACATCCAGAGTCGGCTCTCTCGCCTGGAACAATCATATATTGACAAGTGGATCGAGGTAGTATAGATAGAATACATGAGATAACAAATTTCCATAAGTAATTAATCGATTTTTATATAAATCAACAATGATTTTGTAAAATCATCAATTATGTTGATAAACATGAAGAAAATTTAAGATTAAGTATATTCATTCTCTTAGAAAATTGTAAATCATTAAAAAAATGGAAGTAAATTATAATTGAAATTGAAATTAAAACTGTAAAGCTAAATCTGATTTTATATAATGAAAACTAATAATTTTATTGTTTCAAAGATTAGGTAAAATAGTGCATCATGATGTCAGACAACGGGATCATTTGCTCTCGACTATAAACGCACACGCTCAGGAAGTATGCGGCCTGAAATGGTCATTCGACGGACAGTATTTGGCCAGCGGTGGCAACGACAACATGCTGCAAATCTGGCCGTCAATCAACGGGCGAAATCATTCTCAACCTATTTATTCGTTCAACCAGCATCAAGCTGCTGTAAAGGCGCTCGCTTGGTGCCCCTGGCAAAACAACGTACTCGCAAGTGGTGGCGGCACCGCTGACCGGACTATTAGATTTTGGAATGTCAATACAGGCAAGCTATAGAAAAAGCACATTTTGTGGATTATAATAAATTAATATATAGTAAATCTAACAGAGATATACTAATGTGTAAATGAAATATAATTAATGATACATATATAAAACAAGATAATTAATAGAGTTTATGAGAAAAATATAAATTAATTTGATTTTTTATTTGTTGCAGGTGCTTGTTTAAATACAATAGATACAAAATCTCAGGTCTGTGCTCTATTGTGGTCTTCAAATTACAAAGAGATCATCTCAGGGCATGGATATGCACAAAATCAATTGACAATTTGGAAATACCCGTCAATGACAAAAGTCGCGGACCTTATAGGGCACACCAGTCGTGTCTTGCACTTGGCTATGTCTCCGGACGGAAGCACGGTGCTTAGTGCCGGTGCTGATGAAACGTTGAGGCTATGGAAGTGCTTCCAAATGGATCCGCAGAAGAAGAAAGAACCTAGCGATATAAAATCGGTTGCGTCCAGACTTAAGCAATCGATTCGATAAAATTAACGTATTGCGGAGCACGCGATTATTTTTCAGTATTTATTTTTAATAATTAATTGTATAGTTGTGATCGGGGTATATAATGTAAAAAAAAATATATTGACATTATCGAACATTGTCGAATACAAAAACATTGACATATATCAATTGATTATCTGTTTTGTACAGAAACATAGATTAATGTTAATTAATCTATAACATTTGATATCAAGAAATACTAGCTTACATTTGGCTACATGCACGAGTGATGAAATTAGGCATAAATGGATATTATTATTAAATAAAATAAAATATAAAGAAGCTTTTGTTAGCATATTGAATCTTTAAATTGTATAACGTAGACATTTAAGTTTTACGCGGGATATAATCTCTAGCATAATTGTAAATGTAGGAAAAAATAAATTCTTTTTATATATACTAAGTGAAAGCTCATTCTCTATGTTATTTTATAATATAGTATTTTTTACTTATCTTTTACATTGGTTGTGGTCGATAAGACGCTAGAAATGCTTCGAAGCGTTTGATTGACCAATCATCAGGACAAAAAGAGTAAAGATTTATTTATTCTGATTGGTCAATGCTATGCTTCGAAGCATTTCTAGCGTCTTCCCGACCACAGCCTTTATCTACTTATTTTTTACTTTATTTTATCGTTAATCTTGGAAAATTTTTAATAGAACTCTTTACATATTTATTCAAGTTCTATATGTTCTACTATTTAAATCTATTTCTCTTTCTCTCTTTCTCTCTT
Source organism: Formica exsecta (assembly GCF_003651465.1). NCBI lineage: Eukaryota > Metazoa > Arthropoda > Insecta > Hymenoptera > Formicidae > Formica > Formica exsecta. Next base: position 245,448 of record NW_021848930.1, on the reverse strand, counting down.
ACACCTATACACGAGCTATATTCACATGTCTTATGCTATTATTACAGGCATTCAAGTATATCGATCGTCCTACAAAAAGATATCGATCAAGTGCAGTTGAATATAATGCAATATACAGTCCTCCTATCTAAAAAAAGCATGTAAAGTCGATATTCGAAAGTCTCGAAGTGTATTGTTGTCGCTTTTCCGCGATGCTGATTGGTTCTGTCATTGCGCTTACTTCGTTAGCGGCTGTCATTGCATATTTTGACAGTTATTTTGTGTATATATCGTTAAAAATGTTTAATGAAAAAGGATAAATAGCGCGCGCGAAGCGCGCGTTGTGTTGTGCTAGTACAATAAAAAGAACAAAGTTCGATCAAAATTAGTACAAATATATTTCATTATAAACTGGAGAGAAAAAATAGATTATATATTAGATTCTTCGAGAATATATTTATGCAATCAATGCTTTGTTGTTATTGTTATTGTTGTATTCTTTTCCTCTTTTTCTGAGCGGAAATTAAATATCTTATTACATGCTTAATCATCGAACAGTAAAGAAAGAGAGTGAAACAGCCGATATAAAAAAAAATATATAGCTGCATCTTTCTCACCCGGTTTGTATACTATACATTCGGAGTGCGTTATTTTGACTCACGCACAAACGATCGATGTATTATATATCGTTTATTTTGTAATAAATTCCATTTAAATTCATTAAATGATGTGTGAGTTGCGTTATTATTATTTTACACTTAATTAAACGACAATTATACCGAGTTAATCGTAAATAATCGTAACATCACAATGTTAGTTTACGAATGAAATGCTTGCGAAAAATTGCTTTCTGCACAAATTACACTCCTATTCACATTATTAAATAAGTTATACATTATATTTATATAAATCCAAAATGTTTATTTGCATTTGAAAGAATTTCCTAAAAGATTGAATTGATTCTATCATAATATTTCAATATTATGTCTTTCTATGGCATTCCAGAGCGAGCGATCCGCGCGTCCTTAAGGGCCGGGATTCGAGACGTGCGCTCGTATATCGGGACGGCATTCTTAAATCAATTAGCGACGAGCAAAAGAACCCATTGACCTTCGATCAGTCGACCGACCATTCGGCTACTGTGTCTCCGCCACAACCCGCGCAGCTAAAATTGCCTGTTCGCAATTTGACGGGTTTTTTTTTACGAGCTGGCTGAAACCTCAGAAAGAAGCACATAGTTCCTTCCTTCCAGATAGATATGTTTTTTAGTCCGCCCCGGACGTATTGCTGTTTCGACAGACGCCGACTGGTCCCAATCATTCTCGCTATGATCAACAAAAATTTAGCCTTGGCTCTTTCTCTTTCTCTCTCTCTTTCTCTCGTTAGAGAAAATTCCAACTATAAATTTTTTTCTTTATGTCTAAATTAAATTATATATTGCTGTTATTATTTAAACTTTTTTTTTTAAATTTAAAACAAATTTATTATTTTTAAAAAAAGGTACATATCTGTTAATATACGTATAGAATCTTGGATAATTATAGAGTAAATTTCACAAGACACGATACAAAAAACCTATATAGTTTAATCTAAGTATTCTTTTTTTACAGAATTTATTACTTGCACTTATTAAATGAATGATAATTTGTTAGGGTCAAAACACGAGGGGAGCAAAGCTTTATAACATTTATTCAATTTATTAATATTTATCCGTATTATGTTTATATTAGAATCGGACAGATACGCCATGTATCTTTATTAAACAGTTTCTCACATTGATATTTAACGTTTTATCCTTTCAAGATGGTTTTCTGTGATATCTGACAATAACACGACGGGCAGTGCACGCGTCTACCGAAGGATGGATTCTTTGGTGAAGACAGGGGTACCCGTGTTTCTGCTTGCGACGCCCTTAAAAGCTTACACGCTGACACATTCAAAAATGGGTAAGTTCGAGCAGAATAAACTGGAAGGTACTGCGATCACGATCGCGAAATGTCAAGCGGTGCAACGTTCTTGACCCAGATGCATATCAGTGCAACATAGAAAGTGATCTTTTTCTCTTTTCATCTTCATTTAGTCCGCGTGAAAACAGGAATGCACGTTCGAAAATATATCTTTTTCGAGGATATTTTTTTGACATGAGAATATTGCCAATTACCACACGTTTAGTAATTTATGTCTGTTGACAGTCTAGAAGTTAAAAGATGTATAAATTAAAAGCGCGCATAAGTAAAAATGTAAAAACCATATTCAAGGAGTAGAAAGATCCAATAAAATATTTAATTTTAATCTAATCCATTTCAATAAAAATTTCATTTACATATTTATACGCGTAAAAATGTCTCTTATATTTACTTTACAACCTTGTTAAAAGTATAAAAATTGAAAGAAGAAGTTTCGAGCATCTTTCTGTTAGATTCATCAGGGGCCAGACATGTTCACGTATCATAAATTAGCTTAAATTAGCTAATAACAGGCCAATGACACGCATTAATAAGATATAAACAATGTAATAAAACTGAAACTTCGTTAAAACGGGATAATCGATAAAAACACGAGTAACGGCAGCAGTTGGGATCAATCTCCGATCCTAATATTAGATAAGTGTACAATATATCGCGCGAGAGACCATTGGACATGACTGGAAAGAATTTCTGCCGCTTTTTAGTATCGTTCGGTACCGTTAAAGATGCCTTTAGGACACGACTGCTGCCAGGATCGATTATAAGCTGGGCTTCTTTTGAGATTCGACGCGTTCTTAACGGGACCGCGCGCAATATAATCGAAGGAACGAGTTGCATGATCACGACGCCCTTCGTACCTTTGCAACATTGCAAATAATATCGCGGCTGCAATCCGTGATCAATTTCGCATTTTATATCTTTCAGAGAACGGAAATCTGCGTGCCCATTACACGAAGACGACGATCAAAGCCGGCGAGATATTGCGGCTCGTAGCGGTCTTTCAGGATACGAGGAGATGCAGCTCGGTCTCCTTCGGGATTTCCGGCGGATATCCCGAAAAGGACCAATACGCCCAATGCATCGATCTTCATGGACGAGACTTTCCGGTGTCGACCAGAGGCGAGTTTTACGCGATCTGTCGAAACGGAAGCGTCGATACCGGAAGTGACGCGGTACTTTACAAGGTTCAGCATCTTTCAGGATACGAGGAAATGCAGCTCGGTCTCCTTCGGGATTTCCGGCGAATATCCCGAAAAGGACCAATACGCCCAATGCATCGATCTTCATGGACGAGAATTTCCGGTGTCGACCAGAGGCGAGTTTTACGCGATCTGTCAAAACGGAAGCGTCGATACCGGAAGTGACGCGGTACTTTACAAGGTTCAGCATCTCGCCAAGAGACAGTTGCCTCTTAAAGTGAGTGAGCTTTTATGAAGCTTATACTATCTTTTTTAATAATCAACGCTAAAAAATATCTTATTATGTTTTTCATTCTTTTCGATTATCGATTAAATTAATTTGTTGCTTCAGGTACGATTGATAGCGGGACCGCTGCCCGTGCCGTTGCCGAAGGAATACGGCGGTCTAATGCAGTTGAAAACGTCGACGCAAGGTCCAATAGTTTTGGGCTGCGTAGTTCCGGAAAGACCGGTGCATAATCCGGAAATGCTTGAATTAGTTGCATCCGGGAACGGTGCGCCGAGAGTGCGAAGGGCTAAATTGGGTTACCCTTCGGAGGTGAGATTGCTGGCCTCCCCAAAAATTCAACGATTACTATCAGCCTGCAGGCAAATCAATTAATTTAAAGCATAATTAACTTTGCTTCGATAAAATTAAAGTTCAGTTTCCTAATAAAGACTTTAACATATTATTCAAATTAATCACTTAGAGTATAAATTACAGAAGTAAAAATTAAATATCTTTTTTTATTCGTTGACTGTATTATTCGAATAAAATTGTCTAATTCTGGTTTCTTGGCATGTCTAAACTTTTCTAAAAATTTCATTAATTTGATTTGACGTATCACAGAAATCAACTGTTAACTTATTATATTGGAATTTATATTCTATGTGGTTGAACTCGTTTTTCTACTTTAGCCGAGCGGTCGAGGATCGTGCAATCGAGCCACGAGTGGCGCACGTGAAACTGCATCCGCCGACAGCTGAGAGTTTGAAGGAGATGCATCTGAAGAAGATCAAGCCGAAGTCGGAGACTAAACCGATTCTGCAAAGTCTAAAGGATGGACTGGTACACCTGAAGCGGAACACGGCGAAAGAATGGAACCAACAGACCGAAGCAGAACACCGGAAACGGCATTCTTGAAAGAATCTCGAAACTCGCTCAAAGCAGCAGAAACCGCAATCCCGCGAAGAAATCGGCCTCGTTCACGTTCGCGGTAAGACCGGAAATAGCCATGAGATCTCAGGAACGTTACTCCAGTCTGGAACCGGAAACTACCTCCCATCAGACTCGTCAGAATCAAAACGCTAAGCAACCGGTACAGAGATCCGTATCGACCAGCGTGTTGGAGGTACCGACGTGCATCGAACTGCAGCCCAACTACTCCCGTGTGAGGGACAGCCTGACACCATTGCCGTTACCACCGAAGCTGGTCAGGACCAGCAACAAAAATGAGGAGATCTACGCCGAGATCTGCGATACCGTGATGGTAGACCAGGTACAAAAATGTCCAGGAAGCCACGTAATGGCGCGAATCAGGATCGTCATGCAGGGCCATGATTCGTCCTTAGAAACGCGCAATGTGATCGGCAACGAGAGGTACGCGAACTCGATGGTGATGAGCGAGCAGATCGACTCCATTATCAGTACAGAGGACGCAATGATCTATAACACCGTGTTCTGAGATTATCGAGTCAACGTACAAATCGCTATGATGATGCTCATAATAATACGAAAACGACCAAAAAAAGAATTTAATTGTAACTTGCAGCAGCGACATGTGAAATTTTTAAAGTGTAGGCAAACCGCTGTGTTCATCGATCGACTTTCTATTCACTGTTTCGAGGAATGTATTATATTACATAAGCATGTGCATATTAAAAATATGTTTCTTAGAATGATGAATTGCTCAAATTAATTATGAATGTAAGTATAACCTGCGACAAAATAAAATTTATCTAATTTTTATTAATTCATGATTGCTCTGTGAAATCAGTTTTGTGATGAATATTAAACAAACAAAATAATATGATGAGAAAAATATCAGCACGATTCGTATATATAAACAAGATATATATTTTATGTCTTTTTAAACTTTGTAGATTTTTTCAGCTTTTTTTGCAATCGTTCTCTTTTCTGAGATACGATATTGCTCTCTTTACTTTTACGGGAATTATTTTCTATTGCCTTTTTCATCACTTCGATAGCTTTCTCTGTATCCTGAGCAGGATCTATATTTAAATTATCATCAAGATACTTTCCTGAGAATCCTTTCGGGAATACTGGCTTTGATAACAGAGATCGCAAGTGATTTCTCTTTGCCTTTAATTGTCGTCTCAATGCTGCTGCTTCTTCCGATTCCGTTGATAATTCACTAAAATAAAAAAATAATATAATTTACATTGTATAGATAAAAAATATAAGCAAATCAATTCATTTCTCTTACTTATCGTTGTCGTCATCGTCTAAGATCATATCCATATCCTCCATTGCTTTCCGTAACCAACTTTTCTGAGTATTCTGCCGGCGACATTTTAATTCCAGTTTATCAATATCGCGAGCAACATCTACTCTTTCTTTTACAGAGATTAATAGCCTATCTACTACAGGAAATGTAGGTAAATCATGCGCTAGAAACAGAGATTCATGTTATTATCATATTTATAATTATTAATAAATGAATATTAATTAATGAATATTAACGTACTACGTCCAAGAGTTTTGCACAACTTGCTGTAGTTCTGTTTTTCAGAAGGTTCCATCATTAGAACTGTGATACCTTCTTTTTCTGCTCTTGCCGTTCTACCGCTCCTGTGTACGTAATTCTGTAAAATAATTGTCAAATCAGTTTTGTGTGAAAGTATTATAATGTTATATTAGCGTTAATATTTTAGATATTCACCTCGGATGTCCTTGGGACTTGATAATGTATTACATGCTCTATGTTAGGTATATCTAAACCTCGCGCGGCTACATCCGTGGCTATTAATAGTCCATTTTCATCAGCTTGAAACCTATAATCCCTCTTCCAATTAGTACGAATTTCACAAAAAAATGTATTTAATGTATATATATATTTATACAACCTTTCGAGATTTTTTAGACGTTGTCGTTGTTGCATATTGGCATGCAGAGGTAAAGGTTTGCACTCAAGTATGTTGAAGAGGGTGGATAATCTCTTGACACAGCCGATGCTGTTACAAAATACTAATGTCCTTCCACTGTGTTTCTTCAAAAAGTAATAAAGGTAATAATCCTTGTGGTCGATCGTGCATGCTATTCGACATTCGGTCAAGTTATCAGCCATAGCTGATAATATAGATTTGATTAATACATAATGCATGAGTAGCCCACATGTTTGACGATTGATAATTAAGATGCATGTATACCTGATTCTTTTGTAAGATCGACGACTTTAGGATTTTTTATTTTTAACAAGTGTATAATCGTTTGCAGTTTCTGGCCAGGAGTGAGTTTGTATATTTTACTCCTAGCGTATCGTTTCTTTTTTCTCTCGAGATAATCCGGAAGATCGTGCACCATAGTTAAAGTAGCCGAAAAAACAAACACCTGCCGTTTCTCCAGCTTGATCGGATTTGCATTCATTTTTTCTATGAGATCGTGTAATTCTTGAAAATGACCCTTCTCCATCATTCTGTCTGTCTCATCAATAGCTAAGTACCTAAATTATATAACAAATTTTCTATAATATAACAAAAGATTATTTTCTCTTTCAGAAGAGAAAAAATAATATCTTATTTTCTCTCTTCTGTTTAAAAATTGGCAATTACTTAATAGAATCAACTTGATTTAGATGAGAATTGCCTTCTTGAATCAGTTCCCACAATCTTCCAGGTGTAGCGATGACAATTTCAGGACCTTTATTTAATATCCTTTCTTGTTTTACTGCTGCCATACCTCCAAGAATAACAGCTATCTATAATAATATATCATTATAATTAAAATTATACATAATATAATTATATTATCTAAAAAATAATATATTGTATTATTCTAAATTTGAAAAAAAATTAGCTTCACCTTAATATCTGTATATTTTGCTGCTTGAGTAAGATGGTTCTTTATTTGGATCGCTAATTCGCGAGTTGGTGTCAAAATTAATGCATACAAGGGTTTGATTGGGATATTTTGACAATCATCAAGCTTTATATCTTTTATAACATGTACACAATTTTTGGATTCTGATATATTTTCATTTTCTGAATCAGAATTATCATCTATAAAAGATTTAAAGTTAAAGAATTAATAGTAACTATTAATGCATTAATTCGATTTTACAAAAAAAAAGTAAAAAAGAATATTGCTGTACTACCTTTAGCTTCTATTTTTGAACAACTCCATTGACTATTTTGAGAGTCATATTTTATAGTTTCTTTAGACACTGGTATTTCTAACTCCTGCTTCTTCAAATCCAAGATACCTTTTATTATTGGGATACCAAAAGCTAATGTCTTGCCACTACCAGTTTCAGCAGCACCTAATATGTCTCTGCGGCCTAATATAGCAGCTGGCAATGTCTGAGCTTGTATCGCAGTAGGAGAATGAAAATTCTGATCAGCTAAAGCTTTTATTACAGTAGTAGGAACACCAATAGAGCTCCATGCTTCAATATTAATCTTTGCCAAATTTTTATTATTTGTATCACAGGACAAATCATTTTCGCTATCAGAATCAATTTGTGAATTAATAATTTTGCGCTCTGTTGATTTTATTGTTTTCTCATCCAATTTCTTTGATTTAGCTTTCTTAACTTTCAATTTTTTTATGGGAGTCTCAGCACTGTCGATATTACTTTCTTTCCATTCATCTAAACATTTGCGCTTTGCTATTGACTATAATTCATTAATTAATAATTCATTAATAATTTTAATAACAATTTCAAAATATGAGAATAAGTATCAATGAAACAAATTACTTACTTTTTTCTTTTTGACAAATTTTACTTCTGTAGTTATAATCTTGCCTTTCTTGCTGTTCCGTTCTAAACTATAATCAGTTAATTCCTCTATTCCAATTAATCCTTCTATGCCATTGGATAATAAAGTACCTTCCAATGTTATAGGTTTCCATTCACTATCATTAATTCGTTTGGTTTTCATGATTCTAAAATATTTAATTTTATTGTTATATAGGCTTCGGAATGTTCAACGTGGTCAGATAACCTCAACAATCGTATGTGTGTGTGTGGTTGTGTGTTACATACGGAATTCTTTTCTTATAATTATTTGACTATAATTAACAATAAATCACACTATACATATATCTCAATAGTGATTAAAGGATTAACTAACAAAAATCACAAATTCAACAATGATAAAAACAAAGAAATGCGCACGTGCCGATGAAATTTGTATAAATAGGTATTCAAACATCATCTACAGCTGTTCTCAACAAACTATGGAAGTGAAGATACTAATTCACACACAATCCTTCCCTTTAAAATATATAATTATTCAAATACTTACATTTTGTAAAAAAATATGAGTTTTAGAAGGAAATTTATTCTTCATTAACTTTTTTTTTAAATCAAATTAAAATAATATAATATTCCCTTCTATTAAAAATAGCAATTTATCGATACGATAACGTATACGCACTTTATATAATTAAATTTTTATCCTTGACATACAAAAAAATCTATTTATATAGCACGCGCGTGTGTGCTAAAATTTTTCACACGGTAAAGCCACAGTATATACAGTAGCGCAACTCTCCCGATTTTGTGTTGGCCAAAACGGAGTGCGCATGCGCGAAATAAGTAAGTTGGCCAGTAACGCCATCTAAATTTCTCTCTCACTTACTCTTTTTTTTCTACTCTTTCGTTCTCTCTCACACTAATTAAATACCCAATTAAATGCCTACTACCTACCTTATTTGGCGGAATAGATGACATTATATGTTATTTATTGTACGATCGCACAATTTATCAGAGTTTTTGATACAATGCGATTACGAAACGATTACAGCTATTTAATATAATTATATTTGTAATTATAACTTTATATATATATGTTTTCTTGATACTGTCTTTATAATACATTTAACAATTTTCGAATAATATTTTATATTCCTTTTTTTTGCTCTCTCTATTAGTTCATGTAATATATTTTGCATATAGCATAATTATTTATGTAATATATTGTATATTAACATAATTATATTTATTTTTTCATTATTTTATTTTTTTCCTTTTTCAAATATATTATTAACAATTTATCTGTATATATTTTTTATTAAAATACATTATTTTGGATTATTATTTATTGCTACATATGTATTAATGAGTTAGAGACAGAAAGATAAACGAGAGTGAGCGAGAGAAAAGTTCAGATGGCGTTACCGACTAACTTACTTATTTCGCGCATGCGCACTCCGTTTTGGCCAACACTAACATCAAAGGTGCCGACAGGGAGTTGCGCTACTGTATATACTGTGTTATTATGCTTAAGCTTTGAGCTTGCCTTATTGCTACAATTATAATGAATAAATGCAAGTGAAATTAATAATTATTATTATTATGTTATATGTGCTATAATTTAGAAGATATAATCATACAAAAATATGATATTGTATAATACTTAATATTCAGAACTCAAAACTTTGTAAAAAATTTGCATTTGTCGCAATAATTTTTAATGAAACATGAGTGAAATAGATAACAAGAATGTTCCATTAAAATCTAAATGCAAACTTTCCAATCAGTCGTATTCTACGGCTTGCAACGAAGATGATCACGATTGGTGGGCGAGTGACAGCGGTTCCAGCACAGGATCGTATTACTCCGATACCGACAGGTAAAACAAGATTAACTTAACACAAGTTTAGTTTAAGTTAATATTTTAAATATATTTTTCTAATAAACTCGATAAAATATATTTTTCCATGACTTGAAATTGCAGTTCTGCGGTTGAATGGGAATCCGAGATTAAACCCAATGGAGAAGTATTTTACATAGAATCTGTAGAGGAGAGTCTGTTCGAGTCTGGCCATACAACTTTGGACAATAAGAATGACAGTTCTCAACCTGAATTGACTCGTCGTCGTAGCACAAGAGCTGGTAAATTGTTCCGTCTAATCAGACGTAAAGAGAGTAAGCGGTGGAGTACGAGAAATAAGAGGATCAACAATAGCAATGCGGCAAGCAACACAGTCGAACAAGAGAAAGGAGATGGCAGCGGAAGCAAGGAAGTCACATTTCGAGATTTCCAGGTAATGATTGAGGCACTGAATACAATGAGAAAAAAATATATTTAAAAAAATTAAAAATAAATAATTTTATAACATATAAGGCAGGAGAAACTCGTCAAGTTACATTGTGGATTGATCCTGAAAGAAGACATAAGTTGGGCAGAAGAGCAACCTTATGCGAAGCATATTTTGGTATCATACCAAAAGCATTTTCAGATAAAGTGAGAGTTATGGTGGCAGGATTTATACCCGATGGTGAAGCTATGAAGAATAAAAATATTAAAATTGGGGATTGGTTACGGAGAGTTAATTCGAACAATGTTACTTTTCAAAATTTAGATCAGATATTATCTGAAATCATCACACCATCAAATGTAAGATTAATAAATGACAGAAGAGTTTTAATAAATTTCTTAAGAGTCCAATTTGTCATATAATTAAACACAATATTAAATTGTAAATTTGTATTTTCTTCATATCTTTCTCAGATTTTCTTTAAAATGTAAAAATTTTTTATTTTTATAGGTAATATTAGAATTGGAAAGAGTAGCTGGTGTTGATGTTACTGCAAAACTATCAAGAATAATTCAGCCAAAAGTAATTAGTTTTTATATAAATGCAGCAGTTATAAAGAGTTTATGTGATAAAAATTTGATTAATTATACCTTTTAGCAATCGATCTTAGCCCAATATTTAATAAATAGAGAAAATAGTAATTCCTTGATGGAATTGTTATTGGATTATCCATTGGGTGTATTATATTTAAAAACTACAGATCTTTCGGAAGTAGGCCAAGAATTGCAAGGTGTATTGTACACATTTCCACGATCTGGAACTAAAAACATAAATTCTTCCTTGTGTACGGCAAGAGGAGCTTTTATAACTCTTAATCATTTATTACCTAGTATAGTAAACCTACAACCTGTCAGGTACACACATATTTATATATTAAAAAATATATATTTAGTTATAAGTTAAAAAAAAAGAATAACAAATGCATGTATATTTTCTAGTACGACTATCCGCATAGGCGAAAAAGAAGCACATGTCGTATATACATCTCGCGATGATGAATTGCTTTTAATAACTTTACCCGATAAATGGTAAATCTTGCTTAAGAACAATATATTGTGTGAAAAAAATATAGTAGCATCATATATGGACATCTGTAATGTAAATCTTATTATTTTTTAGCTGCACCTCTCAAGAAGCTATCAAGATTACGGAGGATATTGTTAGAACATTAGAATTTACTTATCAATCATTGACAAAGTGCTTTACTTCTGTGGAAAATCAATCTTCCTTGGATCATTTCTTCGCTCTATTTATACATAGATTATTAAACATCAAAGATTCTTGCAAAGATACTGATGCAAGAAAAAATTTATCAAAATCGGAAAATAGTATAGAAAATATAGAAAATTATAAATTCAGAAGCGCTTTTTCCATTGCAAGTTATATACAACTACCGAGAGATGCGCAGATTCAAATAGACGCAGCGTTAAGTGAAATGGAAGCTATGGATTACAGAGACTGGGTATATTGTAATATTTCTTTAAATCAAATAATTTAAATAATGATGAGAATATTTTTGTGTTAGAAACTATTTATATTGAAAGTTTAATAGACACGTATGTTTTGACAGAATGAGGATCCTATGGATTGTCAGAGATTATATACTATATTAGGGAGTTGCATTTATCATAAATGCCATCTTTTGGGATCTCATTTACCTCACGAAGATTTGATCGACGTGCATTCATTTCTGAGACACAATGGTCTGTTGAATCTGGTGAATCAGGAACAAGTAAAGTGCCTTGTTCTGTGGAAGCAGATTTATCCTTCATCTTGCAATCGCGGCGGTATTGATGGTAGCAGTAGTGATCAATTTTTAATACCTAATGGAAAGTGGTTTTTATTGGTTGTCGGATACGGACACGATTTATTAGCGGTCCTGTTGGAATCTGGAGGATGTACTGCAAAGTGAATATGTTATCATAAATATATATGCATATATATATATATATATATATAAAATGTATATGGTATATATATATATATATATATATATATATATATATATATATATATATATATATATATATATATATATATATATATATATATATATATATATATATATATATATATATATATATATATATATATATATATATATATATATATATATATATATATATATATATATATATATATATATATATATATATATATATATATATATATATATATATATATATATATATATATATATATATATATATATATATATATATATATATATATATATATATATATATATATATATATATATATATATATATATATATATATATATATATATATATATATATATATATATATATATATATATATATATATATATATATATATATATATATATATATATATATATATATATATATATATATATATATATATATATATATATATATATATATATATATATATATATATATATATATATATATATATATATATATATATATATATATATATATATATATATATATATATATATATATATATATATATATATATATATATATATATATATATATATATATATATATATATATATATATATATATATATATATATATATATATATATATATATATATATATATATATATATATATATATATATATATATATATATATATATATATATATATATATATATATATATATATATATATATATATATATATATATATATATATATATATATATATATATATATATATATATATATATATATATATATATATATATATATATATATATATATATATATATATATATATATATATATATATATATATATATATATATATATATATATATATATATATATATATATATATATATATATATATATATATATATATATATATATATATATATATATATATATATATATATATATATATATATATATATATATATATATATATATATATATATATATATATATATATATATATATATATATATATATATATATATATATATATATATATATATATATATATATATATATATATATATATATATATATATATATATATATATATATATATATATATATATATATATATATATATATATATATATATATATATATATATATATATATATATATATATATATATATATATATATATATATATATATATATATATATATATATATATATATATATATATATATATATATATATATATATATATATATATATATATATATATATATATATATATATATATATATATATATATATATATATATATATATATATATATATATATATATATATATATATATATATATATATATATATATATATATATATATATATATATATATATATATATATATATATATATATATATATATATATATATATATATATATATATATATATATATATATATATATATATATATATATATATATATATATATATATATATATATATATATATATATATATATATATATATATATATATATATATATATATATATATATATATATATATATATATATATATATATATATATATATATATATATATATATATATATATATATATATATATATATATATATATATATATATATATATATATATATATATATATATATATATATATATATATATATATATATATATATATATATATATATATATATATATATATATATATATATATATATATATATATATATATATATATATATATATATATATATATATATATATATATATATATATATATATATATATATATATATATATATATATATATATATATATATATATATATATATATATATATATATATATATATATATATATATATATATATATATATATATATATATATATATATATATATATATATATATATATATATATATATATATATATATATATATATATATATATATATATATATATATATATATATATATATATATATATATATATATATATATATATATATATATATATATATATATATATATATATATATATATATATATATATATATATATATATATATATATATATATATATATATATATATATATATATATATATATATATATATATATATATATATATATATATATATATATATATATATATATATATATATATATATATATATATATATATATATATATATATATATATATATATATATATATATATATATATATATATATATATATATATATATATATATATATATATATATATATATATATATATATATATATATATATATATATATATATATATATATATATATATATATATATATATATATATATATATATATATATATATATATATATATATATATATATATATATATATATATATATATATATATATATATATATATATATATATATATATATATATATATATATATATATATATATATATATATATATATATATATATATATATATATATATATATATATATATATATATATATATATATATATATATATATATATATATATATATATATATATATATATATATATATATATATATATATATATATATATATATATATATATATATATATATATATATATATATATATATATATATATATATATATATATATATATATATATATATATATATATATATATATATATATATATATATATATATATATATATATATATATATATATATATATATATATATATATATATATATATATATATATATATATATATATATATATATATATATATATATATATATATATATATATATATATATATATATATATATATATATATATATATATATATATATATATATATATATATATATATATATATATATATATATATATATATATATATATATATATATATATATATATATATATATATATATATATATATATATATATATATATATATATATATATATATATATATATATATATATATATATATATATATATATATATATATATATATATATATATATATATATATATATATATATATATATATATATATATATATATATATATATATATATATATATATATATATATATATATATATATATATATATATATATATATATATATATATATATATATATATATATATATATATATATATATATATATATATATATATATATATATATATATATATATATATATATATATATATATATATATATATATATATATATATATATATATATATATATATATATATATATATATATATATATATATATATATATATATATATATATATATATATATATATATATATATATATATATATATATATATATATATATATATATATATATATATATATATATATATATATATATATATATATATATATATATATATATATATATATATATATATATATATATATATATATATATATATATATATATATATATATATATATATATATATATATATATATATATATATATATATATATATATATATATATATATATATATATATATATATATATATATATATATATATATATATATATATATATATATATATATATATATATATATATATATATATATATATATATATATATATATATATATATATATATATATATATATATATATATATATATATATATATATATATATATATATATATATATATATATATATATATATATATATATATATATATATATATATATATATATATATATATATATATATATATATATATATATATATATATATATATATATATATATATATATATATATATATATATATATATATATATATATATATATATATATATATATATATATATATATATATATATATATATATATATATATATATATATATATATATATATATATATATATATATATATATATATATATATATATATATATATATATATATATATATATATATATATATATATATATATATATATATATATATATATATATATATATATATATATATATATATATATATATATATATATATATATATATATATATATATATATATATATATATATATATATATATATATATATATATATATATATATATATATATATATATATATATATATATATATATATATATATATATATATATATATATATATATATATATATATATATATATATATATATATATATATATATATATATATATATATATATATATATATATATATATATATATATATATATATATATATATATATATATATATATATATATATATATATATATATATATATATATATATATATATATATATATATATATATATATATATATATATATATATATATATATATATATATATATATATATATATATATATATATATATATATATATATATATATATATATATATATATATATATATATATATATATATATATATATATATATATATATATATATATATATATATATATATATATATATATATATATATATATATATATATATATATATATATATATATATATATATATATATATATATATATATATATATATATATATATATATATATATATATATATATATATATATATATATATATATATATATATATATATATATATATATATATATATATATATATATATATATATATATATATATATATATATATATATATATATATATATATATATATATATATATATATATATATATATATATATATATATATATATATATATATATATATATATATATATATATATATATATATATATAT
Source organism: Formica exsecta (assembly GCF_003651465.1). Taxonomy (NCBI): domain Eukaryota; kingdom Metazoa; phylum Arthropoda; class Insecta; order Hymenoptera; family Formicidae; genus Formica; species Formica exsecta. The sequence continues at coordinate 228,251 of NW_021848930.1, read as the reverse complement.
ATATATATATATATATATATATATATATATATATATATATATATATATATATATATATATATATATATATATATATATATATATATATATATATATATATATATATATATATATATATATATATATATATATATATATATATATATATATATATATATATATATATATATATATATATATATATATATATATATATATATATATATATATATATATATATATATATATATATATATATATATATATATATATATATATATATATATATATATATATATATATATATATATATATATATATATATATATATATATATATATATATATATATATATATATATATATATATATATATATATATATATATATATATATATATATATATATATATATATATATATATATATATATATATATATATATATATATATATATATATATATATATATATATATATATATATATATATATATATATATATATATATATATATATATATATATATATATATATATATATATATATATATATATATATATATATATATATATATATATATATATATATATATATATATATATATATATATATATATATATATATATATATATATATATATATATATATATATATATATATATATATATATATATATATATATATATATATATATATATATATATATATATATATATATATATATATATATATATATATATATATATATATATATATATATATATATATATATATATATATATATATATATATATATATATATATATATATATATATATATATATATATATATATATATATATATATATATATATATATATATATATATATATATATATATATATATATATATATATATATATATATATATATATATATATATATATATATATATATATATATATATATATATATATATATATATATATATATATATATATATATATATATATATATATATATATATATATATATATATATATATATATATATATATATATATATATATATATATATATATATATATATATATATATATATATATATATATATATATATATATATATATATATATATATATATATATATATATATATATATATATATATATATATATATATATATATATATATATATATATATATATATATATATATATATATATATATATATATATATATATATATATATATATATATATATATATATATATATATATATATATATATATATATATATATATATATATATATATATATATATATATATATATATATATATATATATATATATATATATATATATATATATATATATATATATATATATATATATATATATATATATATATATATATATATATATATATATATATATATATATATATATATATATATATATATATATATATATATATATATATATATATATATATATATATATATATATATATATATATATATATATATATATATATATATATATATATATATATATATATATATATATATATATATATATATATATATATATATATATATATATATATATATATATATATATATATATATATATATATATATATATAAAATGTATATGGTGTTATTATTATTTAAGTTTTTATTATTCCCATTTAGGTATAATGATGCAATAGGCCCGGATGTATTTTATGTAGAAGAAGCTCAAGAGACGCTGAAGCATATACAAAAAATAGGAATCACAATTTTGGCCTCAAAGTGGATTACATCTAATGCCAGACCAGAAGTAATACCATACGAGGAACATGCAATGACAAAAGTGTCATCCAGTATAACGGAGAATCTACTTGGTTTAATAAAATTGTCCGACGCGCAAATTGTACCGCCTAAACAAAATGTCAATCCTACTAATAAAAAGCTGCAAGAGCTGCCTTCTATTTTGAAGAAACGTAGTTCTGAAGACAGCCCTATGATCTCAGGTTCTGGTAAGTTACAATACATGCAGAAGCACAATATGAAATTAATTCAAAAATTTTTTACATTGTGTATTTTATTCCTTCTCTCTGCTTTCGTCAATTTTTACATTATATACAAATAGTGTACATGTTGTAATATGGAATTATTTTACAAGTATGTTTGTCTTTATACATTTAGTATATTCTTTACACACTTCTGAAGATTCGCTCAGTCAAGGAACAGGTGGAGTTAGTGAAATGAGTGACGAGGCAATGCCTATTCTTGGAAGACGAGCAACTAGAGAAAAAATCAATTCGGCATCGAGATATTCCGATGACAGTGATTCAGATATCGACATATATAAGGTAACTATCTTTCTAGCTAAAAGATAATAGCGGCTGATAATTTTCAAGTAATTTAAACAAAAAGTGTATTAAGAACAACTATTCGTAATATATATTATACAAATGTAGATATATCTGTCGATTTTCTTACAGAATGATAGTCATGTACTCAACACAATGGATATATCCAATATACGGGAAAATTTATTAAATCAAGTTGAATACTTGATACCGAAAAAATTGACTGCTGGTGATAAAAATTATTTATATCATTACGTTCACTTAGACACAGTGGAAGGGATTCTATTGTCATCAATACCAATTCAAAATACATCAAACGACAACAGGATTCTTGTTAACTTCAACAAATGTGTACATGTTATCCATAGACTATTACATAATACAGTGAGATTTAAGAAAATGTTGAATCAAGATATAGAGAAAACTGCTATCAATAGAAGTTTAATCGCTATTAAAGAGCATGGTGTGCTATTTGAATGGGAAAATATAACATTTTGGGTAATTGGACGTCTCTACACAAGCCCCCATCCAAAGGAGTTGTATGTGTGCCATCAAGACGCTGCACCACAAAATTTGATCGAAATAGCTTTTCAATTACATTCATAATTTTTATATTGTATATCTAAATGGAAAACACACGTTTTTATCCAAGTCTTTATTTTATTAAAAATTGATTTTTATTTTATATACATAACATCAATTTCATTAAATCATTTATACGTCGACAGATTACTTATTAGCTTGTTTTTCGACACTGAACTCTACAAATACATCAGAATCAAAGTTTTAAAAAAAATTTTTTTTTATTTTTTATATATATATATATATATATATATATATATAATAGTTTCCTATATATATATATTATATATGCTATTTAATAATCTATAATTTAACAATAGATAAATTCTGTAGAAAAATTAGTTTTTATTAAATATATCATTCTTTTTTTTACATAATTTTATATTTTTGTATATTAATTTTGCACTGGGAACAATATAAATTTTATAATAATGTTTCTATTCATCTAGGATTGGTGGTGTATCTGATTCATCATCGTAAGTATGCGTGAGTTGAGGAATGTTCACACAGATATACGCCCCGGCCATTTTGCTACCATAATGTCCTGCCCAAAATAATTTGTCCATTCCACCATGCAAAAAGCTAATCTCTCTCAAACCAGATCCATAGTTTTCAAATACATGCGATACCTATTCCATATATGAAGAGCATATAAAAATAAGTTAACAAAAATAATTAGTTGAAGATAAGTTGATTTTAAACTCAATGAGTGAAATTATGAATTATTTTATGGATACTCACATGTAGCCATTGGTTCTGTCTCTCTCCCACTATAGTATCGCGAAATTGAAACTTGTCTAAGATTTTCACTGTGCTATCTTCTTTTTTAACTCCTAATAGTACAATCTGGCATTCATATGTCGCTGGACAATCCCATCGACAACTATACCATTCGCTCACCTACAATATACATATAACTTATACATACTTTATTCTCTTAGAATTTTATAAAACATTTTGATTTAAATAATTTATCACAATTGATGATTATGATACCATTATAGGTGGCTGCAAAACATCCAGGAGATAGGGATGGAGTCCTTCAGCCACTAGATTTACAATCTGTTTCTTGGTACAACTATGATAAGACGTTGCGAAGCAGATTTGTTTTCCCTCAAATATTGGTTCGGTCAATGGTAATTCCAGCACGCCGACAGGTGGGTTCTCGACCGTCCAATGATCACCGCCGTTGCTGAGAATATTCCAATATTTCATGTTCTGCTCGCCGGAATGATTCTTCAATAGATTTCTCTCGAACGGTCTCATCTTGCTTATGAGATAGAACGCGTGCCAGGGTATCCCCTCGTGACGCGGGAACGGTTTGCCCAGTGCCAGTTCCGCCTTCTTGCGCCATATGTAACTCTGTATCACCATCCTCCACCGCTTGCATACCAATTGGCAATTCAATAGGGTCCCATGATCGGCGCGACAGAATATTTCGGCCAGTAATTCAGCCGGTAAGATTAATCCATTGTCATCCTCCTCGTCGAATATCACGCGAGAAGTGCTTGCGTGATCTTGTCCCATGTTGTCTGTCAATGAATGATTCAATCATTACGATACATTATATTCAATCTTACAATGTATATGTTAATCGAATGTTGCCAATGTTATTTTGGCACCAGGACGTTTTCGAGAAAGCATTAATATCTTAATGTTTATTTGATATTGTTTCAACAGAAATGTGTTTGGTAAAGGAAAATATAAATTTGTTTATGTGCAGATCTATTCAGAGAAATTTGCTTTATATATGTTCATAAATTTAGTATTTTTTGTACAAATATTTTTTAAACAAAAACTATATATTTTAAAATTCTCATACTTAATAAAAAATATTCTCTTGTTATGTTACTCTCAAATGTATACACGAAATAAAAGACAGAAAAACGAACTAAAATAACAATTATATTAAATTTTGTCTCATAGAATAGAATAATATATATTTAATGTTGTTAATAATATTTAATATCGTTAATAATATACAAAACACTATTCATAGTATTCACAAGAAATAGGTGTATCAAATTCGCTTGGGCAATGGAAATATAATCTTAGAATGATTATAAAATTGTTTTACTTGAGGTCTGCGGCAATTTGGTTGTCCAGAGCGTTTTCGAGGAAGCATACCATTTTCACAATTTTGCCCCTGTTACACTGCTTATAAAAACATTGCGATGTAATTTCTCGCGTGTCATAAGACGCAACATTATCGGCGTGATATGGATTAAGTTGCCGGATCATAAGTTTGAGCTTTCTTATTACAAGATTTCCGTGGACATTGACAATTTCCCGCATGTAACATGGTGACATAACCTAATCTATATGTTTATATATGTTCAACATAAATGAAGCATATGTATTTATAAAATGTCGCGTGTAAAATCATGCATTATATTGTTCACTTTGAATAGAGAAATCGGAAGCCAAAAACGAAAATAAATAAATAAAAACGATGAGCTTACGATTTATCGCCTGGATTCAGTATCGTCCTTTATTAGATATAGTGAGAAATGTATATATATTAACACACATATATATTACGTTTATCTTTTTATGAGTCATATATCACGAGAGTAGATATAAGATGAAAAACCTGTTCTCCGAATAAATATAAAATTCTATTTCAATACATACTGGATACAATACATACAAATTTTAATATTTCAATGTTTGTTTTGTATCATTTCAGCAGAAATTTCTCTGGTAAAAGAGATTATAAATATTTGTAAATTTATTCAGGCATGTGTCCGTTATATGTATACATACAATAAATTCAGTATTCTTTGTAAAAATATTCTTAATTTTTATACAAGAATTATTTTAAAATTCTCTACACTTAATTTATTCTTATTACATTATATATTGTTCTATTCCTCTACTTAGAACTTTTGAATGCAAATAAATATTTTATATAATTTTATACGACGAAAATGTTCACGAACTTCTAAGCTCAATCTTTTCGCAGAAGTTCGGAAGATCTTCGTCCTTTCACTGACGAATAATTTACGCGATCATTTATTGCTCATTATTGAATTTATAGCCCCGTGGGAGGAGGACGACTACCACCTGGGCCACCAGTTTTTCCAGCACCAGCTCCAACAATCGCACCTGCTACCAGTTTTTATCCATATATATACTTCATTGATGCTACGTTCGCCGCGCATGCGCGAGAAAACCCGGCCCGTCTCACAACTCACACACTGCCTGCTACCACTACCACTGTAATACCGCCAAGCACTATACTCGGGTAAGCTTTGTGACATTTACCGCTATTGCACGTGATATTCGGCTTATGTTTGTTTATTCAATTAATTGCCGCATTCTGTTGCGTTTCTCCTTTTTTTTAGTTACCATTAATTATGTAATGTGTAATGAATGCCGTATGACGTTAAGTGGCAAACCGTTTTTTATTTTATGTTCGTTCATCCGGCTAATATTGGCACGCTCGATGACGGGTTACAGATCTGTTATTAACTTTTCGCCTCCAGTCGTCATCTCCGATCATCAATTTGCTATTATACGAACTATTTATATCCATTCGATGATTCTTTTTTTTCGTCACGGTATCAATATATATTCACGAGATCCCGTGTGTAGGCAGGACGAGAAGGAAAATCAAAGACCGAGACGATCTAGGAAGCAGAGCCAACCGAGACAGGTGAAACGGCATTCCCGGCGCAATCTAATACCTGCAGTAGTTGAACTGCTTGAAGCACAATCTGCAAATCCATCTCATAAATTGAAGGTATGTTGTATTTGAAATATTTAAGTAAAAATATATATTTTTAATCTATTATATATATCTATTATATAAATCTATATTTTTGCTCTATTATATACATATACTCGAATATATGCTTACAAAAGATTTTTAGATTTCGAAGAAAGCACCCATAAATTAATAAAAATGCGACTGAAACCCAGACAGGAAATCGAACTATTGGTAATGCACAAAATTCTATAAAAAGTAATACAATGAACAAATAAGTCAATTATAATATACTAATTTGTACAAAAGATAATAATCATAAAAAATAGTTCTCTTATATGTTTGTAACACCAAGTTCTTGTAATATATGTAAATTAAAAAGAGTTTTTTTGTACGAGTTTTATCATTAATTTATTATCAAGATATAACTGAAAGCTCCTTTTTCTGTTTATAGTAGGATGTGACATGTATTTTACTGCAGTAACATTGCCAATACATATGAATTATACATAGTTAATACATAGATATTTTTTTCTTTAAGACCAGAAGAATTCGCCAGAGCAGATAATCGCTCATAACTTGGAACAATAAAAGTCCAGACCAATTACATGCTAATTTAAGAATATATATTTAATATATTTAATATACATTAAATGAACTGAACAAGTAGAATACATTTAAAATCCCTATTTTGTGTAATATTAAATTAATAATTTTTAAAATAAAAGTTATTAACTTTTGAGAGATACATCAAAGTCCACAATAAATTCATAACAAAAAGATTGCTGTTATAATATGAAATAAATATGTAACATATAATAATATTTTTTTTCGTCACGGTATCAATATATATTCACGAGATCCCGTGTGTAGGCAGGACGAGAAGGAAAATCAAAGACCGAGACGATCTAGGAAGCAGAGCCAACCGAGACAGGTGAAACGGCATTCCCGGCGCAATCTAATACCTGCAGTAGTTGAACTGCTTGAAGCACAATCTGCAAATCCATCTCATAAATTGAAGGTATGTTGTATTTGAAATATTTAAGTAAAAATATATATTTTTAATCTATTATATATATCTATTATATAAATCTATATTTTTGCTCTATTATATACATATACTCGAATATATGCTTACAAAAGATTTTTAGATTTCGAAGAAAGCACCCATAAATTAATAAAAATGCGACTGAAACCCAGACAGGAAATCGAACTATTGGTAATGCACAAAATTCTATAAAAAGTAATACAATGAACAAATAAGTCAATTATAATATACTGATTTGTATAAAAGATAATAATCATAAAAAATAGTTCTCTTATATGTTTGTAACACCAAGTTCTTGTAATATATGTAAATTAAAAAGAGTTTTTTTGTACGAGTTTTATCATTAATTTATTATCAAGATATAACTGAAAGCTCCTTTTTCTGTTTATAGTAGGATGTGACATGTATTTTACTGCAGTAACATTGCCAATACATATGAATTATACATAGTTAATACATAGATATTTTTTTCTTTAAGACCAGAAGAATTCGCCAGAGCAGATAATCGCTCATAACTTGGAACAATAAAAGTCCAGACCAATTACATGCTAATTTAAGAATATATATTTAATATATTTAATATACATTAAATGAACTGAACAAGTAGAATACATTTAAAATCCCTATTTTGTGTAATATTAAATTAATAATTTTTAAAATAAAAGTTATTAACTTTTGAGAGATACATCAAAGTCCACAATAAATTCATAACAAAAAGATTGCTGTTATAATATGAAATAAATATGTAACATATAATAATATAATGCATATAATACAAAATAAATATTTCTTTACTGAATTTTTTATCTTCATTGTTTTTGCTGTATTTTTCTAAAGCGCACAAAACCAAGAACGGTTTTCACATATCCACATTTAGAAACTAAAAAAAGAACTATTCTTTAATATCAGATATGCATTATATTATACTATAAATCAAAAAGCTTATTCTATGACATAAAACACAAATATAAAATGTGGAAATTAAATGTGGAATATAAAAATATATTCTATAAATGTAGAAATTATATTCTAATTCAGTTTTATGTATATGACTACCATATGTAGAAGTTCCATATACATGATGTTTTAAATTATACTGATTTTGCAGATACTTCAACATTTTGCACGATCTGTTCGATATCTTCAGTCTGAGTTAGTAGCTCAGGATACATTTTCATTAAAGTTAATTCTGAGGTATCCACAATATCTTTTGAATATAATTGGATAAAATCTTTGGTATATTCCTCCAACGTTTTTCCATTATTTAAATGTGCAATCTTTAAATGTTCTACAACGTTTTTTTCTGTCGTATTTATAATTAAATATTGTTCACATATTAATTTAAGATCTTGTATATCATACTTATCAGCTGCTACAAAAAGTTCACGTATTGTATTTATCTCTTCTATCTCTTCCAGTGTTTTAGATAGATAACCAATTTGTACAAAAAATAATAATTCCTTTAGAATATCATATCTTATATCAGTTATTACTACTTCTTTATTTTCACTTTCTTTTAAACCACAGTTAAACATAGCTTCAAAAACCTTACTTTTTAAACATAATGATTTCTTATTTGCTTCAAGACGTTCATTGTTTATTATAAACGAAACAAACGAATCGGATTTCTCTTTAGGAACAAAAATATCTGTATCTGTCATAGCAGATCTCTCATATGAATAGTACACACTATTGCTGTACGTATTTATGAATATATATAATTTAAAGCATATTGTAAGTGTGTTGTTAGATAAAAACATATGTTTATCAGAAAGAAGTGAAATAGGTAGCTTATAGAATAGAGTATTTTTATATTTACTGTATATTTTGCTATCATATATCAAATTTATATATGTCAGTTTTAATACATTAGTCATTTCTCCTGTATTAGTTTTCAGAAAAACAGAAAAGGAGATATTATAACTACTGCATGAAAGCGGCGGTATACAATAAAAATTTAACTTATCTTCTGCAGGATGCATTTCAAATGTAAAGTGGTTTATGGTTTTAAGAGAGCATAATTTAATACCAAATTTATAAATTTCCCAAATATCGGAAATATTCCATGTATAACACAATCTGTTTTGTTTAAGTTGTGTTTTACAATGGTAAATTTCATCTTTATCTATAGTGGACATCATCTTTATCATCAACCCTGCAAATAATGGATGTTCAGTAATATTATATTATTCTTATAAATACTGAATATTATATCTTAAAAAACATTAATCTTTTCTAATAATTTCATAATTTTATATCAATTATACATCCAAAACTGGTTAATCTTCAGAGTATATGATTTTTTATTGATTACAATAAAAAATTATTTACAAGTATAAATACTGCGCTGTATTAATATTCCCAATTATTGTGCTCAATTAAAAACAGTTAAAAAATTTAATTTTAATTCTAAAGACTTGGAAAAATAAGATAAAATTAAAAAAATATTTCTCACGAAAAGAATTATTTTTAAAAATAAAAAAAATGAACATTTTTCAATATTATTTTAATAGTAATCTCATATACCACACAATAGTAATCTCACACACATAGACCACACATTATTATATCTTGAGATTAAAAAATTCACTTATATCTAATATATAATTACCTAATTCATTGATCCATGTAATTCTATATATAAATGATAATTAATAAGCAATTAATTATCATTCAGAAATATAAATAAAAAATATATTGATTATACTTTTGAATTTAAGAAATTTATTAAGGTCTTTTTAGACAATCTATAATTTGCAACAAATTCAAGACAAAATATTATTTATAAATTATATATGTCGTATATAATGCAAAAAGTAAAATACAAATACAAATCAAAATATATATCACAAGGATACACTTATATATAATACATAAAATTATAAGTAAAAGTTTTTTTTTTAGTTTTGTCACAAATTATAGATTGTCTAATGAGGCCTTTATTCTCTATGTTCTCCTTCGATAAAAGTAGAGCAATAAAATAAATAATTAGATCGTAACAAGTTGATTAAGTACACATAAAAAATTATGACACATTTTATTGCGATTAGAAATTGAATCTTATGCATATACTTATTTCTATACCACACTTATTTATATATAAATGTAATGTAATAATATCTAGTAAAATATAGTATAAAATTTAATCTTATTTAATATGTATATTTTTAGAAGAAAAAAATTATGAACGTTTACAATAAAAGAAAATTTTACTTACAAATCAGTGACTTAGTTCAATGAACTAAATTTCAATGCTTGCTTCGCCCTATTTTCCTTTTTGTGATAATTCGTTTTAGTTTAATAAGGAATCTTAATTTTTTGTAACGAAAAATGCGTGTATATACGTGTAAATATAATTATTGTAAATTGTAAGAAATTCTACATACAATTCTCAATCATAAACTTTTTCCGCTCTTCTATTGTAATGGCTTCTTTTGTTTGTACAATTCTTGCATTTTTTGTATTATGCCCGAGTATAGAAAAAGGGATTTTCTATACCGATAATCGTCCACGTTTTGATTGTGTTCCAAAATTCATTGCCAGTAGTGGAAATCTAGTTCACGTAAAGCCCGTATAGCCCGTATCAGACTACGCATTGAAGATTGAGATTGAGGATTGAAGATTGAAATTTGACCAATCAGGACAAAGAAATTTTAGTCCCTTTTGTCCTGATTAGTCAAATTTCAATCTTTAATCTTCAATCTTCAATTTTCAATGCGTAGTCTGATACGGGCATATCAGACTATGCATTGAAGATTGAGATTCACGATTCAAGATTGAAATTTGACCAATAATAAAGAAATTTTAGTTCCTTTTGTTCTGATTAGCCAAATTCCAATCTTTAATCTTCAATCTTCAATTTTCAATGCGTAGTCTGGATATCGATCATGTAACTTTTCCCCTGGGGCGGAAACGTTACATGATCGGTACCCTGGCAGTGAATTTTGGAATACGGCCTTTTGTGCTGAAAATCAATGACTACGTTTAGTGCCAGTCTACAATAGGTGATTTAAGCCCTAAGCCTTAGTGCCGGTCTACAATAGTGATTTAAGCTCTAAGCCTTAAGAAATTGACCAATCACGATCAAGTATGAGGAGAATACTCGACTGTGATTAGTCAATTTCTTAAGTGTCGGTCTACAATAGTGATTTAAGCTCTAAGCCTTAAGAAATTGACCAATCACGATCAAGTAAATCACAGTCGAGTATTCTCCTTATACTTGATTGTGATTGGTCAATTTCTTAAGGCTTAGGGCTTAAATCACCTATTGTAGACCGGCACTTACACGTCACCCTTAATCGGATTTAATTACATCCGTAGTTCGAAGGCTGGCCAATCACAGTCATTCCATTCTTCAGAGGAATAGCTGTGATTAGCCAGTTTCACAACTACGGATGTTATTAAATCCGATTAAGGGCCAATTTCACAAAGTCCGGTTAGATTAACCGATGGTTAAAATTAGCAGGGTGGCCAACAGAAAATAGAGGTGAAGGAAAACCAAGCATTCTTATCATTTCAGTTGGAACCCTGCTAATTTTAACCGTCGGTTAATCTAACCGAGCTTGGTGAAATTGGCCCTTAGGGTGCCGTGTAACAGAGCTCAATGATTACGTTTACACGTCGCCCCTAATCGGGTTTAATAAACCGTAGTTTTAAGTGCCGGTCCACAATAGGTGATTTAAGCCCTAAGGGTGCGAACCCATGCAGCGGAATAGCGTAACGCGGAACGAGAGCATGACCAATCGCGAGCTTGAAGATTGAGATTCAAGATTCAAGATTGAAATTTGACCAATCAGGACAAAGAAATTTTAGTCCCTTTTGTTCTGATTAGTCAAATTCCAATCTTTAGTCTTCAATCTTCAATTTTCAATGCGTAGTCTGATACGGACTTAAGGACGGCAACGAACAATGCGTAACGACGACCCAAGACCACATTTAAGACGATTTTAAATATGAAGCAATTAAGGAGCAATCGTTTTTTGTTGAATATACTTGCAGTAGATTACAGAAAATGTTTTTCCAAGAAAATAATTGGTTTTTTGCTAATATATCATAAAAAATTAATTATATAAGTGGAGCAATCGCGAATATCATAATAGAGCAAGCAAGGAGCAATTATTCTACCAAAAAATCAATAGGAAATGTTGATTAAACTTTTCGAGATATAAATAAACAATAGAACTGTTATATTATATTTGAATATTCTTGCCGTTGGCTGCTGAGTCGTGTAGTTCCGATAAGCGGCCGATAGGTGGCGACGGCGTCGCTTGGGAAATAATTAATTTATTAATTTTCGATAAAAAATGCAATATATCATGGAAATAATGATGGAGTAATATGGAGCAATTAAGGAGCAATCGTTTTATGCTGGATATAGTTGCAGAAAACTATTGGAAATATGTTTTTCAGTGAAAATGATAAATTTTATGTTTTTTGTAAATATTTAAAAAAATATTAATTTTAAAAGGGGAGCAATTGTGGATTCTAACGGAGCAATTAAGGAGTGTAAGATGGAAGTAACATTAAGAGCACCCGTTATCAAACATGTAATCAAAACACCCGTTAGGCTTAAGATCCGTTCGAGTTCGAGATATGTCGAGCCGACAAGCGCCACGAATAGGGTCATGCTACGAGGTATGTCGATAGATATCGAATTATGACGTAGTCGAGAAGACGCGTATAAAACGACGTAGCTCAGCGAACGCAGAGAGAGCTTAGTGAAAGTCTTTAAGACAGTTAGAAGTCGAGTCAGTTTAAAATAGTATTTTGCGATAATTGTATTATACACGCTATTAGAACACTTGTATTTGGTACGCTCGTTCCAGTTCGAATAAGCTATATATACTCTCGACCTCCACGTGTTCTCGAAAGTATTCATACGAGAGGACAATTAAATAAATTAGACTTAACGTAAAGAAGAGTCGATTATTAATCTTCGAAATATTTTGGAGATTTATACCTTACAGGAGCAATCGTTTGAGCTGTTGATTATTAAAAAATATGAACTTCCAGCGCCAACTTATTTTCGGTTCTGTATGGATGGAAATCTCTCGGCCTCTAGATCAATCAAATGATTCAATTCACAAGACTATTTATTAATTCTTTTATCATAGTGGCGATTTGATGTAAAATCACACTTTCCTACAAATAGCGGTTCGATCCAAAAAAAAAGATAATTCTAATATATCAATGGGCGAATTCTTGACCGACCAATGATTGCTGCCGTCACTGAAGAATGGATCAATTATTACTCAACCCATCTTTGTAATAATTCTTCATCAGGTTCTTCTCGAACGGTGGTTTCGTTTTACACATAAGATAGAATATTTGCCAAGATATCTCTTCTCATAGGAACGGTAGCGTTAAACCCGCCTTCTTATACCAGACTGACCAGAAATACTACTGTATCATCATCCTCCAATGTTTAGCAATTGGCAATTCAATACAGTCCCATAATCGGTGCGATAAAAGATTTCTGCCAGTAATTCAGTTGGTACATAGCTGTCACAAACTATTAACCCATTATAGTCCTCATCGAATATCACGCAAGGAATATTTGCGATCATGTCATGATTTTGTGCCATGTTGGCTGCGTTCGGGGAGTACATTTTTAGCGCTATGAGCGTGTTCTGTCCTTGTTCAACTTTCAATAAGTAACAAAGATACGACGTAGCTCAGCGAACGCAGAGAGAGCTTAGTGAAAGTCTTTAAGACAGTTAGAAGTCGAGTCAGTTTAAAATAGTATTTTGCGATAATTGTATTATACACGCTATTAGAACACTTGTATTTGGTACGCTCGTTCCAGTTCGAATAAGCTATATATACTCTCGACCTCCACGTGTTCTCGAAAGTATTCATACGAGAGGACAATTAAATAAATTAGACTTAACGTAAAGAAGAGTCGATTATTAATCTTCGAAATATTTTGGAGATTTATACCTTACAGGAGCAATCGTTTGAGCTGTTGATTATTAAAAAATATGAACTTCCAGCGCCAACTTATTTTCGGTTCTGTATGGATGGAAATCTCTCGGCCTCTAGATCAATCAAATGATTCAATTCACAAGACTATTTATTAATTCTTTTATCATAGTGGCGATTTGATGTAAAATCACACTTTCCTACAAATAGCGGTTCGATCCAAAAAAAAAGATAATTCTAATATATCAATGGGCGAATTCTTGACCGACCAATGATTGCTGCCGTCACTGAAGAATGGATCAATTATTACTCAACCCATCTTTGTAATAATTCTTCATCAGGTTCTTCTCGAACGGTGGTTTCGTTTTACACATAAGATAGAATATTTGCCAAGATATCTCTTCTCATAGGAACGGTAGCGTTAAACCCGCCTTCTTATACCAGACTGACCAGAAATACTACTGTATCATCATCCTCCAATGTTTAGCAATTGGCAATTCAATACAGTCCCATAATCGGTGCGATAAAAGATTTCTGCCAGTAATTCAGTTGGTACATAGCTGTCACAAACTATTAACCCATTATAGTCCTCATCGAATATCACGCAAGGAATATTTGCGATCATGTCATGATTTTGTGCCATGTTGGCTGCGTTCGGGGAGTACATTTTTAGCGCTATGAGCGTGTTCTGTCCTTGTTCAACTTTCAATAAGTAACAAAGATAGAACGACGCTGTTAGCGCTAATAGCGTCTCCCCGAACGCACCCGTTGTCTGTCAATGAATGACTCAATCGTTACTATACATTACATTTCATTTTATAACGTAAGTATCAATGTCATTATTGTTATTTTGACATTAGATTGACATCAGGACGTTTTCAAGGAAGCGTATACCTTCATTTAGACTGAGTGAGGGGGGCATTTAAGGCGGCATGTACGAAGTAAACATCCCATTCATGGCAGCGACATTGTCGTATCTGTGTAGGGTATTTATATACTTTCCCAGCCCGATAAATTTATTTATTTGATATTGTTTCAACAGAAATGTCTTTGATAAAGGAGAATATAAATTTATTCGTGTGTGCATATCCATTCAGAGAAATGTGCTATATATATATGTATAAATTTAGTATAAAAATCTTAATTTTTAAACAAAAACTATATATTTTAAAATTCTTATATTTACGATATTTATTTATTACAATATTTTCTTGTTATATTACTCTCAAATGTATACACAAAATAAGAGTGAGGGAAACAAATTAAAATAACAAACAATTATATTACTTTTTTTATTTCCCATAATATATAGAATAGAATAATATATTTAGTGTCATAATACAAAACACTATTCATAATATTCACAGGAAATAGGTGCGTGGTTTTCGCACACTGAATAATGGCATATGATTTCTATTTTGAATTCGTTTGGGCAATGGAAATTTGATTTTAGAATCATGAAATTGTTTTACTTGAGGTCTGCGGCAATTTGTAGCCTTAACAACTTCCACCTTGATTATCTGTATGGAGTGAGCACGCGCGCGATGACGGGCACCCATGTCCCTGTAACACTGCGTTACAGCCCCACTGACAGAAAGATCTCTATATTCCCTGTACATATTATGTGTACCGGATCGAGAATCATATCTTAACCAAATTCCAAAATTTTTTATTTTTACTGGTGTTTTTTCTGGAATCTAAAATAATTAGTTTAAAATCAGTCACAAATGTTGGATTATACTGTTAATAATAAAATGAATGCAATATGTTTATGATGACACATTGAATATCATGAGATAGATACCTGCTTTAAAGATACTATTTCTCCAGTTGATTTTTTGAATTTTTTTAATTGGCGGAGAAAATACCAAAATCTGGACTTGGCCACTATAGCATCAGGCGCAAATATCCTCATTTTGTAAAGAGGAGTAGTTTTCTCCTTTTCAGTAGGGAGCTTACGCCCTATCACTTCAAATTCCTTCAACTAAAAAAAAATTAAATTAAAAATTATTTCCTAGTTTATATGTTAGGGATATTTATTTATTTATTAATGAAATATATTTATATAAAACTAGCATGTGCATTATACGTATTATGTATACGAGCATCTATGTATGTTTATTTTTAGGTTATGTCACATCGAATATCTACATTTAAACCTGCAGTTTGTATTTTTACATAAATTTTAAACAAAAATTTGATGCTTTAGACAAGAATAGATAGTTTGCGGTATTGATTTTGCTTGTTTCTTGTGTAAAATTTGCCAAAATAACTCACCTCGCCCTTGGCTTTCATGTCGTACGTTTAGTATTATTGTATATTACAAATCAAAAGAGATACATCAAAGTATCAAAGACAGAGATGTAAGAGGGACTGCTCGACAGCTGACTGAGGTGAATGAAAGAGAGAGAAGGCTTCTGATCAAATCTTTCGCGCATGTGCAGCGAATGTCTCAATTGACCAATCGGAACGAAAGTAGTAAAGAATTCTAGGAATAGTAATTCTTTGTCAACACCAATAGAAAATGTGCATTCCAACTGACAACATTTTCGTCCCTAGAAAATAAATCCTCTTATTGGATGTCAGATGTCGGACGCAATGTAAATCCTTCATTAGTGTTTAGCAAAACTGAATGCGCTGAATATTTACCTATCTACCTATCCAAGAGGCGAAGATTGGTTTGTGCAACAAGATGGCAGTCTCTACTTCTTCCGTTTATCCTTTTGGTTTCTGACACGCAACGTACGAAACCACGTGTTACGATGAAGGCCAAGGGTGATGTGAGTGATTTTGGAAAATTTTACATAAGGAACAAATAAAAAATTGATTTTCTCTTATTTAAAGTATCGAATGTTTATTTAGAATTTACGTAAAAATAAAAAATGCAGATTTAAATCTGGATATTCGCCACGACATAACCTACAAATATATATATCAATCCTAGACATAGTATAAATAGATCAAACCAAGAAATAATAATTTTGGTTTCTCTTTTAGTTGAAGGAATTCGAAGTGATAGGACGTAAGCTTCCTACCGAAAAAGAGAAAACAACTCCTCTTTACAAAATGAGAATATTTGCTCCTGATGCTATAGTGGCCAAATCCAGATTTTGGTACTTCTTGCGTCAATTGAAAAAGTTCAAAAAATCTACTGGAGAAATAGTATCTTTAAAGCAGGTATCTATCTCATGATATTCAATGTGTCATCATAAACATATTGTGTTCATTTTATTATTAACAATATAACATCTGTGGCTGATTTTAAATCTAACTAATTATTTTAGATTCCAGAGAAAACACCAGCAAAAATAAAAAATTTTGGAATTTGGCTAAGATACGATTCACGATCCGGTACACATAACATGTACAGGGAATACAGGGATCTTTCTGTTAGTGGGGCTGTAACGCAGTGTTATAGGGACATGGGCGCCCGTCATCGCGCGCGAGCTCATTCCATACAGATAATTAAAGTGGAAGTTGTTAAGGCTGCAAATTGCCGCAGACCTCAAGTGAAACAATTCCATGATTCTAAGATCAGATTCCCATTGCCTAAGCGAATCCAACAAAGAAACCGTATGCCACTATTCAGTGTGCGACAACCACGCACTTACTTCCTGTGAATATTATGAACAATGTTACAATAATGTTTTGTATTGTAACACTAAGTGTGTATTATTCTGCAAGAAAATAAAAATTTGATATAATTTATTGTCATATATATTCAATCATATATGCATTATACATGTTCTAATTTTACTGTTATATCAGTCAGTTGGAGAATAAGAAATGGATAAATTTAAACACTACATTTTTATTTGATCATATAGACATACAGAGAAGCTGCAAACAATACAGTACATTACATAATATTATCAATTAATAGTCGGAAGCAATATATCTCCTCATTTTGTAAAAATTAACTGAAACAATCTGATAAGAATCAAAATTTTCTTTTTCTCATCTTTTAAGATAAAATTGCACAATGGCTGTGATTGATTTTTTCTTTGCAAGGTGAAGTATAGATGAACTATTCTTTCTATGTCTACAAATAAACAGGTAATGGTATAATAGTTGGAAAGACATATGCAAGAAGTAAATCGATTAGGTTTTATAATTTTTCATGCATAATCACAATTAGGTAGTAACAAATATTGTTACAAATTTCATTTCCTTATATAAACTATAAGAAATATGTATAGATATTATAAAGACATCTTACGACCCTCTATAGATATATCTACTGCTCTTCTTGCAGACTTCATACGTTTGCTATCTATGTAATTCTTCATGTGCCTCTCAAACCGACTCATCTGTTTCTTAGTACTCTGCACAAAGTAATAAGACATTATAATTATGTATGAGGAATCAATAATAAGACATTATAATTATGTATGAGGTATCAATAATAATTGAGAATTAGGATGCAATACGAACAAAAAAAATTATATTTTATACAAATGAGCTCAAAAATGAACAATTTCATCAGAAATGTCATAAAAAAAATACAATCTAAATTATGTTTATGATTTATAGTAATTATAGAGTGCTTATAAATCTGTTGGAATAAATATTAAAATTGTAGGCTTTAATGTATATGTACAGTGTTGTATATTAAATATTGTATACAACTTTTTAATCTAAAGAATAGATAAGTAGGAGCACACATACTCTGCTGATGTCAATATCTGATTTCCAGTCGGGTCGTATAACGTAATCCTTATTAGATGGTCTAGGAACTCTGGCTCTTCCAACCCATCCAGGATCTCCCGGTCTTAATGGTCTGCGAATATAAGATAGGAAAAGCTCATAATAACTATCAATTAATGTCAGTTATTAATAATTATTATATATCAACGATAACATACTTGGCATCTCCTTTTAAGGCCTTATTAATATCTTGTGATTTTTGGAAGGATCCTCCCTCTTCGATTTTTCTTCTTTTCTGAGGCGTTTGCTCCAGATCCCTCTGCATTCTCTCCTCCTTCGATAGCGCCTTAAAATCGGCAGATAAATTAAAAATAGGCCGTGCCCACTCGTTGATCAATTTTCCAGCACGCTCCTTGTTCTCTTTTGTTTCTTTCGGGTGCTTATAAAGATACATCACAGCCTTTCCAATACCGGATTGCTTCAGCGAAGATTGATCGATTTTTGGAAACTATAAAGGCGTAATATATAATTAGTAAATAAATAAATGAGTAATGGAATATATGTATATATTCTAAAAATATTTCTTTTTATCTAATACAAAAAGATTTATCTTATATGATCTTACCTCCCATAATAATTTCAGGAGATTGTCTCTGATTTTGAGAGACGGTAAAGAACGGTCAGGCATTGGTGCTAACCAATCGGTGAGAACGGACAGCACATTGTGCTCCAAAAAGGCCAACTGTAGATCGTGCTTCTTCAATTGCGACAATACTTTCGATAACATGGCAATCTTATTTGTGGCAGGTTTATTTTGTTGATTTAATTTTCTATCCTCCTCAGCTGCACCCTTCATGTCTGATAATAGTTGCGCTATAATATCATCGTTATCATTAATGATACCAATGTCCTTTCGTTTACGCCTACGGGATTGCTCTTCCTTTTTTCGTGCCAACATGCGATCAAAATCGGATAATGCATCATCCCTGAAAACATCAAATTTAATATAATTAATCATTGTTTTTATAAAATTTCTAGAATCTTTTTTGACTGTATTTTTGTTTTCATTCACTTTTTGCTTTTAATGATGAAAACTTAGGAAATAAGCTGTATTTCTTTTGTCACATCATTATTTACATATCGAAATTATTTATAAAGTTATATGTTTGATACTTTTCTAATAAATGTTAGAATAAAACTAACAAACTAACAAACAATTAAAATTAATTGTTCGATTATCATATGCATTAAACACCTGTGTGTGTGTGTGTGTGTAATACAATTACATAATACTTTGGAAAAAAATTTCTATATCAAGATGTAGATATTTTACTTATAAATATTTGTTATATCAACTTAATTCAAATCTTCTAAGTGTATGATAATAATATATTATTTTCTATATATGTTTTATGAAAAAGCAAATGCATGTTTGATAAAAAAGATGAGGCACATCTAATTTTTTAAAAACTATACAATAATATGCTTTCTAATAATTATCTACTATAATTTTTACCTTAAATTTATATGCATATAAGATATATATTTTTTAAATATTGTTATATAAAAACTAAACAATTTAGATATAGATTTATATAAAAATCGGACATATGCTCACATTCCACCAATAATTCCATCGTCAGAATCTTCGTTATCTTGTTGCTCATTAACTATTTCATTGTGTAATTGTTTATTTTCTTGATCTTCACCTACTTGCTCCTCGTTTGCGTCATTGTCTTTTTTCTTTTCGTTTTCATCTTCATGCTCGGAATCAGATAACTCATGCCTTGTACGTTTCTTTGTTCTAGTTTCGTCAGTCTCCTCTTCAGAATCCGATAATACTCTATTTCGTTTTTTAGCTACTCCCTCTGAATCTCTGCTGGGACTTCTGGATTTTTTAGATCCGGAACCAGACCTAGATCTCGATCTAGATCGGGATTTAGAACGCGATGAGTGTCTGGATCTAACCGCCGATCCAGATCTTGATCTTGAATGCGATCTCGATCTCGAGCGCGACCGTGACCGTGATCGCGACTTCGATCTTGATCCCGATCTTGACCTCGAACGCGAACCTGAACGCGATCTCGAGCCAGATTTTGATCTTGATCGAGATCGCGATCTTGATCTCGATGCAGATTTTCTGGAACCCGAGCGAGATCTCGAACGCGAGGCTCTTGAAACTGAACGAGATCTTGATTTAGATTTATTGGACCGTGAACTGGATCTAGATCTAGAACGTGAATTTTTTCTCGAATATGCCGGAGATACGGAACCTTTACGTGATCCCGATATAGATCGCGATTTGCATCTCGATCCAGATTTGTGAGATCTCGATCGTGATCTTGAACGCGAGCCTTTCCTCGAACATGATAAGGATCTGGATTTCGAACGCGATAAAGCTCGTTCCTCTTGCAACGGTGATCTCGATTGTTTCCTAGATCCAGAAGCAGATCTTGATTTAGATCTTGATCTAGATTTTCTGTCTATTGAATTGGAACGAGATCTAGAACGGGAACTTTTCCTTAAATCAGGAGAACTCTCCCTGGAACCGTTCACGGAGCGCGACTTTGATCTTGATCGTGACTGTCTAGCAGTGATTGGCGATCGATTTGGCGATGCCGAAGGTGAACGGGAACCCTTTTTCGATCCAGATGGAGATCTTGATCCCGATTTTGAGCCAGTTTTGACTTCTTTTGGACTAGCTGATCTAGATCTTGACCGGGATCTTGTCTGGAAAGACTTGGGAGTACCTGATCGAGAACGTGAATGAATCGACACTTTCGGAGAACCAGAACGCGATCGAGAAAATGATCTTGAACGAGATCGCGATTTGGAAATTGCGTGGGGCGAAGGAGATCTGGAAGATGATCGAAAGTTTTTCTTGGGCGAATCACATTTAGATGAAATGTCATTAGGTGTTATTAAATTTGATCTAGATCTGGAACGTGAATTATTCCTTGATGTTGCACGAGAACTTCTGGATGAAGAGTGAGAAGAACTTCGAGATCTTGAGCCTGATTTTCCAGAGTGATGCGAATGCGCTGGTGATTGTGAACCATTTCTTGCACTTGTCTCTCTAAGTTCAGGAGAATGGGATTTAGAACGTGATCTTGATGTACTTTTTCTGTTTCCTGATGGTGAAATAGATCTGCTTGGCGAGGGTGATCTGGATGGTGATCTAGAATAAGATTTTCTAGAGCTGGCATTAGAACGAACAGAAGCTGGTGATCCATTCCGTGCCGGAGATGATAGATTAGATCTAAAACATTTAGTTATAATTAAAAAAGGAAATAAAGATAAAATAAAACAAGCAAGTATAATGAAAATTAGTTACCTAGCTGCTGAAGATTTGGGACTAGCAGAATTTGATTTTGATCTGCTTCTTGCTACATTACTGCCTGATTTTTGTGAATCTGGAGTAGCGCTTCTAGATTTATCATGTTCTTCTTCCGAGTCACTTCTTTCGTCTTAAAAAAAACAAACATTTTAAATATAATGTCAGATTTATAGAATCTCTATTAAGCAAAATAATATACTGTACAAAAATACTATATTTTTTATATCAATCCTATGCGATTCAGATACTATATAATGTATGTCTAAAGAGAATATAGATTGTATAAAATGTAGATTAAATATCTAAATTTTATAAAAATGCGAATATTTGGGTATCAAAAATTGGATATTAAAAAATTGAACAATAATGATATAATTGAGAGCAATAACATAAATTATTCTCTTACCTCCAAAACCCATGGCATTTATGTTCAAATATAGCCAAAAATTTAGCTGTTATTACTATGGCTAATAAAAATATTGCATCAATTGGTCATTAAATTAACATATTTTTCTATTTGTAACAAAAACTTAAAATCGTTTAACTTGCAGAAAAACGATTTATGCTTCCTGTTTATATTACACTTTGCACGTTATAATACTATTTTTTTCTCTGCACAAATCAATCCTTTTTTATAGATATATGACTAGCTACGAGGTCTTTCGCGAATATGAGTAATTTCAAGTAATCTAACAATACTTGTTTCAGTTATAAAAGCATTCAATCAACATATGTATATGGGATGTTCGGCACAACATTTAGCGTTTAGTCACTAGAAAGTAACTATATAAAATGTTTAATTTTTATGAACACATTGGACAAATCGAATTAACCAATCAGAATTAAAGTTGGACAGCTCGCATTTCTAATAATTTACTAGCCGTCATATGATTTATAAAAAACTAATAATTTCTATAGGAAGTATTGAAATTGGTTAAATAATGCGAAAATATTAAATGTTAAATCATTTTTTTTTATGTATGATTTGTAAAATAAATATAATATATTTTGATATAACTTTGTTTTTTATAAATTATGATAATCTAAAATATATTATCACAATCTATTTTAGAGAATTGACCAATAAAAAAAATTTTTTTAATTTTTAACAAAATTAGAATTTTTTGGACTTCCTCCTCTCTTAAGAGGAGTTTTTGCTTATATCTTACAAACCCATAAGAAACAATGGTGTATGGGCGACTAATGCCTAACCAGCCATAAAAGAAAGAAGAAGAAGAAGTATATTTAAGACTGTCTTATTGTTAGTGCCGGTCCACAATATGTGATTTAAGCCCTAAGCCTTAAGAAATTGACTAATCACAATCGAGTATTCTCTTCATATTTGATTGTGATTGGTCAATTTCTTAAGTCTTAGGGCTTAAATCACCTGTTGTGGACCGGCACTTTAGCACAATCTTAAGATGTCCTAAACCAATCACATTATGCGCTCAATGCGTGAAACGGAACGCACCCTATGAATACCGGCCCTAGAGATCCTTAACCAGAGATCGGCCAACGTGCCAACGTCGCGAGTAAAACCGAATATGACGTTTTTGATGGCGGTTAATTTTGATTGTTGAATAAATACAAGAATACGATATATATTTTTCGTTTGAAGTTAACGTAATGAATGTTAAAACACGTATTAAAAAAGATTACAAACAATATATATTTCATCGGTTTTCCTATGTTAATATCAAGTAATAATATGAATTGACTATTAAAAAATATATTGTTATAATTACTATTATAGGTTATATTATTATTATTGCTATTTTTTAATTCACCTATTTGATTTGAAACAAAAAATTATTGGACTTAATTTTGAAGTTACATTATGAAATAAATTACATTAAATTACATATATAGTCTAAAATAAAATAAATATCTTACTTTGCACAAGTTTTCTCAATTTCACTTTGGAAAATTTAAACATATAAAATTAGAACACGAAAATTAGAAGCAAAACACGACGGCCGAGGCAGCTTGTGGCTTTGACGGACAGTTATGGGGCGTTTTCCAGCAAGGTACACAGACAACACAGTGTACTACACATTATCACGCGATTGGCTATATTTTAAATTTCTTCATTTGACAGCCAATCATGTGATAATGTGTAATACACTGTGGGCGTTTTCCAGCAAGGTACACAGCGCCCACAGTGTATTACACATTATCACATGATTGGCTGTCAAATGAAGAAATTTAAAATATAGCCAATCGCGTGATAATGTGTAGTACACTGTGTCGTCTGTGTACCTTGCTGGAAAACGCCCATGGCTAGGTCGGTTAGGTTAGCTATATATATCTTTCTTTCTCACACTTCCGGTTTTATTCGCGGCAACGGAGCCAATCAGAGATCGTTAACGGGTTGGCCTATCTCTGGTTAAGAATCTCTAAAGCCTGTATCAGACTACGCATTGAAGATTGAGATTCAAGATTCAAGATTAAAATTTAACCAATCAGGACAAAGAAATTTTAGTCTCTTTTATTCTTATTAGTCAAATTTTAATCTTTAATCTTCAATCTTCAATTTTCAATGCGTAGTCTGATACGGGCTTTAAGCCCCGGCTTATTATTCTGT